>NC_134834.1:40764026-41065162 GCF_004210375.1 Tachypleus tridentatus
CACAATTATTTTTTTGAAATGTTATAAACCTGAATGCAGCACAGCAGTGGTATAAAAAAGTGTTACAAGCATGAAAGCTTTAATTTGTTCATTTTCTACAATCTTCCAAGTTTCATGTTTCCTCTTTGCAAAATCACATTACATTTGTTATTAATAATTTTCAGTTCTAAAGAAGTATTTGCAGTCTGTGTGTGCCAAAAATATGTTGTTTTGAAGTTTTGTAGAGTAATTTTTGACATGTGACAAACTTTACACATATATAATGTCACATGTTTTAATGTCAAAAGTTTTAACTTGGTCAAAAGTTCTAAATTTAAAATTTAGTCAAGTTTTGCAGCTGAGAAAATCATGTAGTGAAACATTTAATGAACCAATTAATTACATATAGTGAAGTTTATTTGTAGTATTTTTGTAAAATGGCTTAATGGGAAAGTAAATATTTTGGTACATAAACTTATGAATACGAATGTCTCTCATTCAATGTCATCATTGTATTTTTAAGACTTAGAGAACACTAATCCTGAAGATTGGTCACCAGAAGAGATGTGTTGTTTTTGTTGTGCAAAGAAGCAACCACCGTATGTAAGTATACAGTTTTCTGAGAAACATGTGTAAGCACTCTTTTTTTCTTTTTTGGCATAGCCATAGACTTCAATCCTTATGCCAAAATATTCAGTGGAAAATAGTTGAATTATGTATTCAAAGGAAATGAATAGAATACAATTGCAGTTCCATATATATTTTTTTCACACTGTGGGAACATCCTGTTTTTTGTTTTATTCTACATTAATGAGCCATATATATTAAGCTTTGTATGAATAGTTTGATGCATGGTTTTGGCATTTAAATTTTGTCTTGTTGCTTTTATCAGAAAAACATATGGTTACTAAAAGTACATTCATATACATTATATTGTCCACAGAAACTATAGATTTAAATTTTTACTGAATTATGATTTTTAAATGTGAAGTTATTCCAACCTGTACATTAATTCTTTTTGTGTGAGGTTTGTTTATGGACTTGCCATGTAATCACAAATTAATCTTTAGAGTTTCTATACTATAACTTTTACTGTAGTATATTTATCTTTACAAAATTTCACACGCTTTCAGTAAACATTACAAGTATTTTATGCACAACAGATTGGGAATTTTTAATAAAAGTGTGTCTGTAAATAAATGGATTTGAATGTTGACTACTGTAAATGCAAGATAATATTTATCCTAGGAAAAAATACTTTTTTTTATTTGAAAATTTTCAAACTTCATTTGCTTAACCTGTAAAACCTTATATATAAATATCAATTTTTTATTAAAACTTTATATTTTGTGTTTTTTTTAACCTTAACTTTATAAGGACTGGGCTGATTTTACCAACATTGTAATCACCATAAAAATATGAACTAAGTTACCCCCTTTTTTGTTTCTAGAATATAACAAAAACTACAGTTGTTTATCTTAAATAACATAAAGGTTTATATCAGTCTTCATTTGTCTCTACTTAATCTTATTACTTTATTTCTCTTTGAGCAATGCCTAACTAATAAACTTGCAATACAAGCTGTAACTCACTTGACTTAGCAACTCAATCTAGATACTGCAAAATAATCTTACAAACAGAAGGTGAATACTTAATATTCTTTACGAAAAACAACATAGCATTATATTCTATTCAATTGGTTAAAGCTTTGTCTTTCTATTGGGTATGAATGATATAATATGAAACTTGAGAGAATCATTGGTAATTTATGAAAAATAAAATGTGACAGGTAGATGTGGCAAGTTAATCTGATTTTCTAGTTTATGGCTGCATAAATATGTAAGATTGAAGGCTATAAAAATTGTGCCTTGCCTGAGTGAAGCAATTATAATGAGCAATTTATTTTAAATTTTGTACTTCTCAGAGAGGTGGTAAGTAAATTGGAAAAGAAGGAAGATTTACAGATCAAATATAAATTCTCATATTAAGGGAAATTAATGATTTTTAGAATATTTCCTTATAAAGTTACGAAATTATATATATATATATATCATTAAAATTTGATCTTTCGTCAATGTTTGAGTGCCAAGTTTATTTTTATACAAAGATAATAAAGTAGTTTAACTCTATTAACAAGGGTTTGGCCAATTTGACCAACCACATGTCTTTGTACTCAATTAAAGTCTATAATTTTGATACTACTAATGTTTAATATGGTGTGCATATTTTCACAAGATTTGGCAGACTTTCATTAAACTAAAAAAAAATATTTCCATGGATATACTGAGTATTTGTTTTGAATAGTCTGTTAGAAAATGTTTTTCATGTTAAGATTGAAAATAGTTTTCTTCATTTTAAAAATCTCAAATTTAACCCTTGTCACCAAAGACACAAAAAATCAAAATAAATCTAAATTACTTTTTTATTTTCTAGTCTGTTTTCAAATTGTAATATGAAACTACACCCATTTATCCTAAGTAACTTTAAACTTATAATAGTATGTATGTGTATATATATATAATTTTTATTACTTTATTGCCCTTTGAACTATGTCTGCCTAAATTCACGCCATTATAAGTTGTAAATTATTCGGGGAACATGAACCTAATGCTCTGCTACTGAAGTGTGTTTTTTACCCATGAGTTGTTCACATGCATGACTCAAGAAACCTTTTTATTATATTATTATTTATTTTACCTAATCTAACTGTAACTAACCTAAAGAGATCCCTGTTTTTACATTTTAATTAATTTTTATGATAATAAAGAATAAACATGAAAAACAAGTAAAGTATTTACCCAGGCTTTCTTCTTTTTTATCTGTCAATGACATTTAACCCTAATTTTTAATAGCATTGGTTATAATGCACTAAATAATTTTTTATTCAAATAAATAATTCACCAAAAAATAGAATAATAATGTGCAAAGTAGACAATTTTCCCTAATTATTACAGTTTTTCTCACTATCTGATTACATGACAAGAGCTGTTACAAATTTAAGCTAATTATTAACTCTTCCATGTGAATGAAGCTTGTACTAACAATGAAAATTATCTGGTACAAAAACATCACAGTGTAATAGATATTTTGATAGATGGAAACTTTGACTTTCTATTGGTTGTAGATAATATAGAATTAAATATAAAAGAGAACTATTAACAAATCCTAAAAGAGAAGATGTGACAGGTGGGTGTGGCAAGAGGGGTCTGATTTTCTCTATTGATAACTCTGTAATCAAACAAAATTGAAGGCTATAAAAATTATGGTTTGTCTGAACAATTATAATTGTATGATGATTTACATTAAATTTTGTACATGTTGGAAGAGTGGTAAATAAAATAGAGTAGGAGATGCCTGGAGAAAATGTGCAACATTCCTCAAATGAGGGTAAGTTCAGGATTCTTAAATACTGTTTTACAAAATTAAGATCTTGTATGCTATTAAAATATGGATTATTAGCTATGAATATGTGTTATTCTGATAGATATAAAATAATGTAATAAAATTTTAAATATAAATTGTTTCTGCTTCAATCATTTCATGATTCGTTCCTCTTTTTAATGTGTAGTTATATGTAGTTTTTGATCACAGTCAGGAGAGAAATTTCTACAGGACTGCTCATGATAAAAATTCCTGTTTTTCTTTTCTTGGGATGCTAGCTCAGGGTTTTTTTCACTATGTGATTCAGTAGTAGTTTCATGCCTTGTCCTTTGAACTTGTTTTGGTTCTCTACAACCTTTGTCTGGTGGTTTGTATTTAATCAAACTTTCACATTTTAGGGGATATTACTAATGCTTGATATGGTTGTCTGGCTTTGGTTAGTTCCTTCCGAATGTGGTTGGTCATAATATACTTGTCTGCTTCTTACATAAACAGCTTGAGTGGTTGGATTTTCCAGTTGGTTAAGTTTTTTGTTGTTACTTACTGAACAATCTTGGCTATTTAGGAAGTGTCTTTTTAAACATCCATCTCTTTCAGATCCATCCCTTCTCTTCTTCAAATGCATTCGTGGAGCTTTCTGTTATCCATACCATTATGTTTCACTGTCTTACTGGTAGTAAGATTTTAATGCTTTTGGAGGATCTGGCTTCTATGGAAGCACTTCTCCTTTTGAAGCTGGCATATGATATTTTCATTAGACACTGCATGAAAAGTGTTATATATTAACCCTGTGGCTCTTCTGGCAGTCCGATATGCTTTAGTTCACTTTCTTCTTGTCTGTATTTGACTAATTATATTTCAATCTAACTATTTGATGGTGGTGGCTTGTATCACTTGCCAAGGAGACACTCATTATTATTACCTTCTTAGTAAACAGCAGTTTTTCCTCTTTTTAACCCACACATTTGATGTATGTCTCCTGTTGTGTTATGTTTCAGATGCTTTATACTTATTGCAAATTGCCTTTACAGTCAGTCCCAACATATTTTCCCCCAAGAAGTGACTTCTCAGTCCTCAAATTTTTGGTGGTTGTACTTTCCATGGAGTGGACTCCTCCATGTAAGTGTACATCTCCTTTCTTGATTCCAAGTTACATTTTGTTTTTGGTTTTCAGCTCATTATCCACTTGACCTGGCATTGAGATGGTCAGACAGAATTAGATCCAATTTGTAATTTTAGTTTTTTTCGTTCCCAAGGCGATTTTGATCATCCAGGTTATGCTGGGTCAGAACTTTCTAATTGTTTCTTTTTAGCCAGTACAAATCTAGTCTGTGTGTTTTGGCTTAACATCTTTTTTTTTTTTATCAATTTTACAAATTTACACTTTAAGGGCTCATGTAGAATATTCTTTGTATCATTTTATTTCTTGCCATTCTTACTTTCAGTCAGATCTGAATGGTCTTTTCTGTCAAGCCTGTATTCACATTCTGGATCTGTTATGTTTAAACCCATCACAGAAATGGGTTGTTGAACTAATCTACACTGTTCAGTCATTGATATAATGACATAATATGCATGGCTGAAAAAAAAAAAGAAGACATGACTTTATTAATGAAGATAATACTGCAGCTAATGTATTGCCCATTATAAAGAGATTCTTTTACTGAAAGATTCATCTAATACATAAGCAGGATACAAGGCAAGCATCCTCTTAAAATTAAGAAATGAAAAATTTGTATTAAAGGAAAAGAAATTGTATGAATTTTGTTTTCTTATAAAGTCATTCTTTTCATCATTGTACTTGTGATTTATCCTAAAATGACATAACATTTCTGATTGCTTTGCTGTATGTTTCTGTTAATTTTGAGGGGTTTAGTTTTCGTGTTTTTATTTTTGTCTTTTTACAGTGCCAAAGAAAACAAAGTTGGTGTCAGATAATAGTTCTTTCCTATACCAGTTATCATCTGGACATTACACCATTCAAGATGGAAAACATAAGAGACTTGCATAAATTCTTTCATCTTGGTTTTCAAATAATGAAAATAATTATTTTAAAGGTTTATTTACTTCACTGATTCATCTGCTTTTATCGGTGAAGTTTGCTTTCACTGTAGGATAATGGTTTCTCAATCCAGGACTGCCACTTTTGTTCCAGCTTCAGCCCCTTATATTTTCATCATCACATGGACAACTGGTTTATCCTTGTTCAGTCATCCCTTCAGTTGACACATACTACTCATTCACCCACTTATCATATTCCTAATTTATTTGTCAGCAGAAAGTCACTAGGGTTCTGACTTTTCACATTCCTTCTGGTTGTTATCTTATTTTTCAATACTAGCTATACTTCTGTATTGCCCACTTCTTCTTTAGCTTCTTTTTCTTGTTACTTTCTTCACCCTTCATGTAATGCCTAACAATAAAATTGCATTTGTTAGCATTGGAAATCCTTTTGTAATGTATTCTTTGTGAGATTATGTTTTCAGTTTTTAATATATGATGGTCTGAAAGAATCAATTGATGTATGATAGATAATAATGTAATGAAGAGGCCAAGTCTCAGCTTTTTATTGTCAATATCTTGTGCATTTGGAAATTTGGATAAACAGTTTGCAAATAACTTTCTGTTGTTTCCTTGCTTTACAGTTCATGGAGTTTTGTGTTCTCCTACTTTTTTCTTATACTCCACCTTTGCCATGATACAATAGACTGTTTAGTGTAGGCTTATTAATCAGTTTATTTTGTAAATAAATTATTTATGGTTGTATAGTTTGTTTATTTTTTATTATAAGAGAATTAAAAGCAGATGATTATTGGGAGATATATTTGTAAGGAATTGATGTTGAGAATATGTTGAAGAGATGGTTAAATAATAAACATATGAATAGTATGAGATGAGTGGGGAAAAGATGTACAAAGACAGAGTAGATGAGAAAATGAAGTTACAAGAAGGATCTCGGCCAATGTAAAGTTAACTGACTTAGGAGGAGAAGGCTTAATGTTAATAACAGTGGAAAAAAAAACAGATAAGATGAATAGCTTATTTCATCAAAGAGACTTCTAACCTGATTGAACTAACCTCAGTGAACTTTAACAGACAGACAATTCTTGGAAATACAAAAGAAGAAATAGGAGTAGACAATTTCAAAAATATAGATTACAACTGTGGTAATTAAGTCTTGAAGTGAGTGGACTATATTTGGATAGTTTGGTAATAATAACAGAAAAAAATAGTTTGGCTTGTCAAACACATTTTAAAGCTATTGAATATGCCTAAGTGGACTTCTTGCAAGAAGAAAAGTACTTTGCCTTTATGATATTCCTTTAACCTATGAAGTGTAAATAATTTGTTGTACATATGTTTAACAAGGTTCCAAATATATATATATATATTATTTTGAAAACAAGTGAAGTGAATGCTGTTCTTACTAAATTATTAATGTGATTGGAGCAACATCTGTAGATTGCAATTGATCATAAAGTACAAACAGCTTATTTTGAGTCCTTTTAAAAGATTCTGTTTGAGCATTATAGCAACATACTGCCATGATAGGGCATAGAAAATATTTCTCAGAATGACTAAGTGGATCAGTCAGAATAAGTAACAAAATTGATGAAAATTACTTATTAGTTTCTCTCACAGCCCAGTATTTTGGTAGGAAGGTCTTGTCATGATAAGAAATTGAGAGTTTTCATAAAAAAAACAGCACAAAACTATCAATGGCACAAATTCCTTAAGGACTTTCAAGATTTATCCTACACTCCTCTGATTCTTCAAAATCCCAAGGGATTGGATAAAGAACAATACAGAGTTATAAATAAAATAGGACTAATACTAATATTTGAAGACAAGTAAATTTACTATAATCATGTTTTGCCAGCTTCAAAAAGGCACTTATATCATAACAATGTATATGGTTTTCCATCACAACTACAATTTACAAAAAAATCTGAATTATGATGTGAATGCAGAGCTTATGTAAGATGTAACACATGCACAATAAATCTCACAGAAGGTGAGTGAGAGCTGAATTGTAAGTAAGTGTTACAAAATGTAAAAAACACTCAGAACTTCAAGTCATATGGTTTGACTACATGAAAGCAACAGAAAAGGCTTTTTGTATTGAAGAAGTCAGTACCAGTTTCAAATTCATTTTAATTCTAAAAATCTGGTTGCTTGAAAATTAGGGTTTTTGCTTGTAACAAATTATCACATACATATATCTTGTTCTTAGTTTCAGGTAATTGTGTGGCAATTGTACATTTGAAAATAACTTTAAATTTAGTAATGCCTAACGATAAAATAGCAATTGTTGGTGCAAATTAAACTTCCTTCATATGTATGATAGATGATGGTGTAATAAAGATTGGTGGCTTGGCATAAATGTATTCATTAGCAATCATAAAGAAGAATTAGAAGAGTGTTAAATAAAAGACATTGTGGAAAATTGACTCATGGGAATATGATGAAGAATATTCTTAATAGAAACATTAGATAAAATTATTTATTGTATTCTCTTTTTTTTCTTTCATCTTCAGTGTGTTGTTACAAATTATTATAAGCAGAAGAAAGCTTCTTAATGGATACTGATTGTAACTATATTATGACATATTTTATATTTCTATGCTCTCTTTACTTTCAAAAACCCACTTACCACCATTTAGGTCTTTAGATCACATTAAATGTTTGGTGACTTGTACTTAGCATCAGTTCATGTAGGATATTTTATAAAATGCATTTTATAAATTAAAATACTGAATTAGTTTTTTCAGGTAGGACTGAACAAGAATTACAGCAGCCAACTGACAAATAAACTTTAAAGTCCATTAATTTTCCCATATTACCTATGAAGTGCATGTGTGTGCAAAGTGGATATATTGACTATTTAGTAGTTATGAACCAGTGTTGCTTTACAAAGACATTTCATTTACTATAGCTGAGCTTGTACTAGCATGTATACATGTTGTACTTTGAATGATGCTTATTTGTAGAAAATTCTTTAATAAACTCTGGTATATATTGAAAATGTTAACATTAAAAAAATACTCAGTAAATTTGGATGACAATGAAAAATAAAAGTATCTTGGTTAATTGCATTAGAGATGTAATTTTATGATGTTACATTGAAATGTTGCTTTCTTTGATTTATGAAATCCTATCACTTCAGGATCCAGCTGATGGTATAGTTCATTCAATAGAAGCAAGTAAGGAAGAAAAAGGCACCCTTAAAAGTGACCTTGAGAAAGGTAATTTATAATTTTTTTTTTCTATCTTTCTTATTTTTGTGTATGTAATTTTTGCTGTCATTGAATTATGACCTTAATAAGGTTACATGAATTATGAGTAATGGGTTTGGCTTAGGTATGTAACTTCAGTGGCTAAACTTTGGAAATACCTCTGAACTTGAAATAATAACAGCATTAATTTTGTAGCTAAATATTTTAACTCGCAAAGATTTAAATCTAGGAAACTTTGTACCTCTCATCATGTGTGTTCCTGAGATAAAAATCGCAATATTGATGGAGAAACTGTAAAGAATAAGAAGAAAAATAAACCTTTGTGTGCTAAAGTTGCCAGTTTTGTGCTTAATCTTTTCAGGTTAGATCAGTATTTTCAAAGTAAAGGGTGAAATAGTTGAAGTAAGAACTTGTGAAATTTATGTTCATTTGAAAAATGTATCGTAAAAAGATCCACTTTTGCATCAAATGTAAATGAAACAATGATGGTTCTAAATACGAGAAATTGAAATAGGTCCAATTGGTAATACTGTGATAGGAATTTTAAAAAATTATGATTCATGTAAAGCATATGCTTTTTAACAAAGGCCTGTATCTAATGCAGAATTGATACATAATAAAATATTGTTGATCTGAGAAGCTGTATTTGCAGCTAGGTAGCTTTTGGACTGAATATGAGGTTAGAAGAACACATTTTTTTATTGGTTCATCATTCCTTTTCAAATTAGAGCAAAATGTTCATTTTTGTTTTAAAAAATTAGTTCATATGTAAAAAAAAATCAACCTTTTCTTTATTTGTACAGCTAGTTAAAATGTCAAAACAATATATTTGTGATTTAAAACATGAAAAATAGTATCATTTTCCAACACCTAACTAAATTTGAAAGTCAGTTTTCAGTACTTAAAGCCAACAAGCAATAAATATGCAATCAATAAGTTAGGTATACTCTGTTCTTTGTTGAATGTTTTATTTCATTAACACATTGATTAGAATGTTTAGCATATTGTTATCTTGTATTACAGAGATTAGTGTATATTGCTGTGTTAGTATATGGATTTAGGACTGATGTTGACTTTCTATGCTGGTTAAACTTCATGATATATCATTGGGTTTACAGCCAGTAATGTAATTACCAATGAGGGTATACAGTTAATGAAATAATACATTCTAATCTTTGTACTAAGAGTGTAAGAACAGTATTTTTAATTAGCTGTGCTTTTTATTGTTTTATGTTCTTTTATTGATCTTAGTAGAAAGTTAACTTTGTGTCTTTATGTCTTATCATTTTCAGAATATAGCAAAAAGAAACAAAATGAATTTATCTTATCAATCTTTCAGTTATTTCACAAACTTCAATAAGATCACTTATTACCTTTTTTTCCAAAGACAAAATAAGTTGTGTTAATTTCTCTCTTTAAAAGAACCCTTACAACTCCTGAATTATCCTAGTATCTCCCCTCTAAATCTCTTCCATTAAATTATTGTATCAGTCTACTACCATATTTTGCAAGTCAAAGGCCATAAGAAACCATGTGTATGATTTGTTAGTTGGTGTGATGTGTTAATGCTTTCAGCCAGTTATGGTTGAACTTCCATTCAGGCAAGTGTATAGCATTTCATTCTAGTAGATAGAATATTGGCTGTTGTCTTTAATATATGCCCACATGTTAGCTTAAAACAAGAGAAAAGACATGTAACAGTTTACTAGAACAGTCAAAGACGTATACAGGTTATACCATCTAATCTAGATTTTAATTATGATTATGAATAGATATCAACACATGTTGAATTGGGTGATGCTTCAATGGTAAGATAGAGTAATTAGAAGACAAAATCAGTGCCAAATGTATTGAATTTCACAAAGCTTAAACTAAAATGCCCTGCAGAAATTAAAAGTACCAATTAAAGCAAAGGATACAACAACAAAATCCAATCAGCCCAATACCCCACCTACTTATCTACCCTATTTTTGTAGTATAAAAAAAAAGGCTCCCTACCTATACTGTCTAGGTGTCTATTTTATGATTAGATAACAATATGCATTCCAGTGCCATTCCTATATGTAAATCTTTATTTCTTCATTGTTGCATCTTTTGTAAAATGGGTTGTGTTTCTTGGCAGTTTCAAGACATCAGGGGGTTTGGTGTCATGTGGAGTATATTTTCCACATCATGTTTTGGAACTCTTGGCCATCCATCAGGCATGTTCTTATTTCCTGCCTTGACTTATGGATCACTTGGTTATTTTTTACTCAGACAATTTTACAGCTGTTTCCTGTATCAATTATTACTGTGGGACGCATTCCAAGCACTTTTGCTTTTGCATGTTGGACTTTTTGTTTTGGGTTCATTTAGTTGCCTGTCCTCTCACTGGGACTTTGAAAATGGTGGTAGGTTCTGTTTCTAGAACCAGACAGGATTCTTCTTTCAAGAGGTAAAATCCTGTTCATACTTTGTAATCAATATGTCTATAAATACACCCAAATATTCTAAGTTTACTACTAGTAAGAGTGAACTGTAGATTGAGTGGCTCACCCACACCACTGTGACAAGATCTTTTTCTTCTGCCAGACAAGGAGTGGGCTACCATCTAATAAAATGTGTGATTCAACTGATGATAATCCAAATATATAACTTTGAACTCACTTTAATTAAATGTTATTTACCAAATATTTGTTCAATTTACAAACTGTTTCAAATCACTCTGTAACATATCAGTATTCTCAATAAAGCTAGAAATACCGAAAAGTTTAATGTTATCAGCAAACATTACTTCCATCAGTAGCAATAATTTAAATGAGAAAAGGCAAAGACCAAAGCATGAACCACCCCTGAGGCTCTCCATCAGTAAAATCCAGCAACTCTACATTCTGAATAACTATTCTTTTTCCATTTCCTACTGATGTGATTGTTTAGCTCCCTTTTATCTGGCACTATATCAAAAACTTTTGGAAAATATATGTACACCAAGACCATTTTTTTCCATAATTTTTATAAAAAGCAAAATCCTTGAAAAATATAACATATCAGTATTGAAAGATTCTAAAATGATATCTGTACCTTCTGCACACATTAGTTACACTTTTAGCATCTGCCTTCAAGATTTTGCCTTGACCTATTTCACACTTAAGACATTTTTTATTGTGAACTGCATTACTGTGTAATGTAATAAAAATGCAACAACAACATAACTCTCCACGAATAGGAGGAGGATGTAACTACTATATATAGTAGATTTCCATTAACAATTACAATAGAAATTAGCTTCATTCTTTTAATCAGAACTATTGTGAATGAACATATTTCATGAAGCTTAAACTTTGTTCGTTGAAGTGAGACTTGTACAACCTTTATTCTAGTGCTAACATTTGTCCATTTTATTTGGTTTGATTTCAATGTACATAACTGAAAGTTACTGCATATGATTAAGAAAGATCTGTAGAATGTTTTTAATTGCAATGAATTCTTGAGTGACAGTGACTACTACTACTTTATGGGGTTCTGCAATGTAGCTAACACTAATCCTACTTCGTCTGTGGCTGGTGGAAGATCATTAGCTGTGGAGGACATTCCTGCCATTGTTCAACATGCTTTTTGTTCATTAATGTTTTCATTACCTTATCTTCCTGTTTCTACACTGAGAGTGTATTTCCATTTTTTTTAATTCAATTATAAAAATTCCTTCTCTTTCTTCTTCCAATTATCATATTCTTCTGCCTCTTGAAGCTGTGGTATTGAATCCTTTGGTCAAGACGGCTCTCTCCAAGATTGTATTCTCATCTTTATGCTGTCCCCCAAAATATAGGTACTGTTGTGCCACCATCAATGTTTCTTCTCCCATCCATTTGCTAGTGATCCTTCAGTTGAAAATTGGAGGTTTTTTTCTATTTGTTATTACTCCCCCCCCTTCCCCGACATGGGATGACCAATGTTAATGTCTCAGGTGTCTTTCTGTATATATATTTGGTAGTAAAATCCTCCCAACAGTTTTCTTTGATTTCTTCACTGAATTAGGTGTACCAGTTTCAGGCTCTGTCCTTTGGCTCTTTTATATCTTCTATATAGTTATGAGCATTTGCTTGCCTTGTCCACAGTCTTAGACATTTTAATTATTACATGGTTGACTGGCCTATCCTTACTTCATCTTAGGATGCTTTCTTCTTGGTGGAGGAGTGTTGTGACAAATCTGCTAATCTGGATTGGCTGGTCAAACCTTTTAAGTAGTTCCATTTAGCACTTTCAGGGACTATTGCATCTCATGAATATCTTGGCCAAGCTCCTCCTTCAGTGAACTTTGAGTATTTACTGTAAAATCCCCCATGATTCTCTATCCTCTTGTACTGCTTTCTATTTTCAAGGGTTTGTCCTAGTGTCTGTATCAGGCTTACACAACAGTCTGCATTCCACTGCTATCCCCACATTTAAATCTTAAATTTTTCATTGACACATCTCTTATGACTTGGGATATGTCTCTTGACAGTTTCATGGCCTCAAGGTGTTTGGTCTCATGTAGAGTATACTTTCCACATCAGTGCTTTAAAACTTTTGGCTGCCCATCAGGCATGTTCTTATTTCCTACCATGACTTGATCACTTTACTGTGATACACTTGGTTTTACAGCTGTCTCCCATATCATTTGTCATTGTGCCAGAGACATTGCTCCTGCATGTTGGACTTTCTGTTTTGGGTTCATTTAGCTGCCTATAATCTTCTTGAGGCTTTGAACATAGTGGCAGATTCTTTCTCTTTCTTTTGAAGCTGGTGTAGCCACTCCTTTGGAAGAATCCTGTCTGGTTACATCATCTTCAAATCTTTGTTTGGATCCATTTCCCACTGAGCATGTAAATGATTAATACTTTGGTCACTTTTCTCATTTCCAATCTGCTCTTCTGGTTCCCAATATCTTATCCAGCTCCTCTGGCTATGAATACCCTTATTAGGAGTACTCTCATTTCTTTCTGTCTGTATACCATTAGTTACAACCTCAGATGTCCCTCTTTCACCTGAGGGTGTTCTAACTTTGTTTTTATGTGTTTAATATGTTTGTATGTTTAATTGACTATTTCTGACTATACTTTCTGTGGACTATCATGGAAAAACCCAGCATTAAAGAAGTGTTTGCTCATTTCCTGGTTTGCACAGTCTGATCTTTCAATTAGGTCTCATAGTAACTTATTACACTTTCTCAAGTAAAAGACCTATGTGGCAGTTAAGTCTTGTCAGATCTGGCTACCTCTTTAGTGTCTTCTGAACACAAATTCTTCCCTTCCTGGTTTGAACTTATGTTGTAGACCAAACATAAGACTCAAAATTTTCCAAAGCAATGCAGGGCATGAACTACTTACCCATAATTCTTCATTTTCCCATCTTCCTTGTAAGTTATTGTGCAAGTGTCAGAGTAATTTACATAATTTGGAGGCCTTAGTTCTACAATTTGTCTGTAGTATACAGGGTAAAATTCTTTGAGCATTGTCATCTGTAATTATTCAGTGTATTTGTTTTTTATATTGTATACTGGTATTCCCAGTGAGTGTCATGATTATGTGTATGCTTAATTTGCTTAGCCCTTTTTTGATGGGTTATGGGTAAAAAGGCATGTCATCATGTTTGTTGATTTGTGTTCATAATTTTATTGAACTAATATTTTTTTAATTTATGTCAATAAGTTTGGAATCAAACTGTAGATTATAATTCAAACTTTAATATCATACATGAAATAATTTCTTAATTTAAAAGTAAATATTAAAAGAACCCACCTAAATATAGATTTTAGTAAGTCACGTCATATGTTGAATGCAACACTGGTTAAAATTAGATGTTTGTGATGTCAAAATACTAATTCTGTAATTTTCTACAAATTATGAACTTAAATTACTAATATTGATAGGCTAGAATATAAAATAAGAACCTCACATCTTTTTATTTTGCCAAGATATGGTTTATATACTGAACCAAACTCAGTGGCCCTGTTCACTTCTTTCCATTTTTAGAAATGGTCCCTTATATACTTTTATTTCAATATGTGACATGTGAATAACCAATCAACAGTTTAGAATGTCTCCAGAGTGGTTTTTTCAGCCATTTTAATTTGTGAAAAGGCTACCACATTCTTTTGATCCAAGTTTTCAAGGAGGTAGGTTGTGTCTTTAGTCTCCTCACGGTTTCATATTTTTTAAAATATAAATAAACATAGTTCCTAAGCTTAATAAATTATAGTAGAATTTTGTGGTATCAGTATAGTTATTTATGATTTTTTGGTTACTCAACTGTATATATAAACCTAAAAAAAAAATTTATATCTTCCATGTGCAAAATTTTAAAAGGCTTAGCAAACTATGTGCAACAGCAACTGTGTTCATTGGCCACAGCTAGAAGAGATAATTGTTTTCTTCACTTCTTTATTTATTGTTCTATATTTTCAGAAAATAAGTTTCATAACTTATTTCTAAATAGTAATAATCTGTATACCTATATGATGTATAATAATTTAAATGTTGCTGTATAGTACAAAATACTAGTCCACTAAAACTCTGCCAAGACTGAATAATTTTTATATTAATGAATATGGTAGCATGAATGGACATGCACCTCATCAGTGTGAGTTACGTAATGGTAGCTAGGCACAATTAGAAGGTCAATATAATGAATTTATAACTTTATGAGACTTAAGCTACTTAGACTAAAGATTTGTATTTTTGTGTTATAATATGTAGTCATTATAGCATGAAAAGAAAACAATTTATATTTATTTCCTAATATTTTTATGATAGTTACATGGTTGGTCACTTGACAAATCCCACATAGGGTATAGCTAGAGTATAAAAAATAACCTAAAAAATAATGTCTCTCTGAAACAAACATTTGAAATGTATTTAGGAGGTTTTAGAGATTCAAAAATAGTATTTGAGATTTTTGGGATGAAGAATAGTTTTCAATCATAACATGAGATCATTTCATATTCATACTAGAAACAAAACAGACTATATTCACAAACAAATGTTTAGTAAAAATATTTCATTACAATATCTGAATTTCTATATACAGAAAACTTGTAATATTTACTAAGTGCCAAATTTTGTGAAGGTACACGTACTGTATCAAAAGTTATAGGGTAAATACTTAATGAGTGCAAATGTGTATGTGAACCTGTGCATATTATACCAAGCCTGTTGCAAAAGGGTTAATAGACAATTGTTTTTGTTTTTGATGCACTAATTGCTTTCAGAGCTGGATTTATTTGCTGAATTGCTAACTCTAGAACATCTCTGCTGTTCTTCTCATTTTTTCCTTCAAGGTGTATTTCCAATATTGAATCTATTTCCATTACAATTTGTAACAGATGAAATGATTTTAGCATTTGAATCTTCTAATTTCCTCACCTTCTGCTGACATTGAAGTTGAAGATGTATTAAAACTAGTTCATATTCATACATTTCATATTTTCATTTAACTTGCTGTTCTCTAGTTTTTGACCCTCAGCGTGGTAATTGGGTGAGTGAGGGTCTTCCATGTGGTTTTTACTTTGATCCTTCATAAGTCTGTTGCCTTGTATGCTATGATTGATCTTGTTTTGAGAAACCATTTTGCATCATTATTAGGAGTTATTTTTAATTAGGGTCTCTCCTATCTTTGTCTTTTTAAGCCTCATTGATATTGTTTCTACTTCGACGTGCCTCATGTTCTTTTGATAAGTTCACCTTTCACACTATCTTATCCAGCTGATGTATTACATATATATTATTTTAAAAATATATGTTTATTTATAACTTTCAATTTTACCATCTTTTTATCTACATCGTTTTTTACATTGTGGGGTGGTTGATCAGTTTCCATCTCTTTGTTGATCTGTTTTTGTAGTCAAATCATTTGATCACATTTTACATTATCTTAATATCAGTTGTAATCATTACATTGATGTTTAGTGGATTCTCACTCTTTGTTTGCATTAAACTGAAATAGATCTCACAATTTACTTTTTCTTTAGGATGGATTGTTCATGAGTCCAAATCTTGCTTTATTTCTGCTCAATATCATCTGAGATTTAAAAACATTATCCTGTGAACTATTCAATGGTCTCTCTTGGCTTTGCTCTTCCTTGAGTTGTAGCTAAATGTACTTCTCCGTTATTCAAACACATCCTTTTTAATTTGAGAACAATAATGGCTTCTCTTTATGATGTGACAACTCACATGGATTGTGCTTATTTATGGATTCTGTCCTCCAACTTACTGTTCATTAGAATTTCTAGTATAATCCATTGTAAATTTTCTGTTGTGTTTTCCTTTTTTTTTTTTCTCTACATCTTCCAGTTTTGTATATTTTTCCATTATTATATGCAAAGATTCTGTTTCATTTTCTGCCTTTATGGCCATCAAGTCTCAGGCAGAGAGATTGCCTCTTTTCTTTTAGATCAATTATCTCTATGACTGTAATTTCCTCTTTACTCTGGTGGAAATAAAGCATGGTCTTCATCAGTCTGGCAGTACGAGTCAGACCTTATGATGTTCACTATGAGATGTCGCACCATCTCTCTTCTGTCTCTTTTACTATTCTTGTGGCTGTTTCTAACTGGGTCTGACAGGAGAATGTTTTTCTTCATACTTTTCAGTATCAAAATTAATCCTATCACTGCACAACTTTCTCCTGTTGTTGCAAACAGGCTCTGTGTTGATGACTTCTATATCTTGTGTTGGTCATCAAACGTTAGGTTTATTGAGCAGCAGCTTCAGATTACCCTCAATCAAATGGATCAAAGCAAATTGTTTTACATTTTCTTTCTCCAAAACCACCTATGTGTACTTTTGTTGTCAAAGGGTTATAAACCCTGATCACATGCTCCATCTTGGTGATGTTCTTCTTGTGGTCCCTTAGGCAGCATTCTTGGGACTTATCTTTGATAATAAGCTGACTTTTATTTGTCGCATCAAATAGTTATGTGTCAATTATATGAGGGCACTGAACATTCTCCATGTTCTCTCCTCCACCTCTTCAGGAGCAGATTGCTATTCCATGCTCAGGACTTACCATGCCCTTATTCACTTCAAAGTGGACTATGGGCTTCAGGTCTATGGTTCTGCCAGGACCTCAGTTTTGAAAATGTCGGATTCCATTCACCACCTGGGGCTTTGAGTCTGCTTGGGGCTTTCTACACTTCTTCAATTGAACTCCCTCTTCAGCTCCACTATTTGCAGCTTTCTTTGCTGTATGTCATTAAACTCCAATCCTTACCACAACGTCTCGTGTGGGGCTTTGTCTTTCTTCCTTAGTGGGATATGCTCTTTTGGAGTAGATGGTCTGCCATTGTTCCCTTTGGCCCTAGTATCCAAACACAGTTATGTGTGTCACTGGATGACATTGCTGTTCTCATTGATCAGCCCATTCTGCCATGGCTTATTACTGTACTCACCTGTGACCTCCCTTTGGGTCATCTGAGGAAGGCAAATACTCCCAGTTAGAAGTACCGTCTTTTCTTTGCTGAATATTTTTTAACCATTCTTCCATACCAGTTTGTATGGATGATACAAAGTCAGATGATTACGTGTGATCTTCCATGGTTTGTTGTCACTTTGTGGTTGCTCACAGGATCCCTTCTAGAGTTTCTGTGTTCATTTGCTGACTTGTATGCCATTTCTCTTTCCTTGGATCATGTAGAAGCTATGCAGTACACAGATTGTGCTGTTAACACAGTTAGTTCTCTACTGGCCCTGAAATTGCATAGTGTTAGCTCTCACCTTGTTCTCATTGATATCTGTGAATGACTGGTCAATTTTTCTTTATCTTCTATTTGTATCCAGTTTTTCTGGATACCTGGCCACATCGGTATTTGCAGGAACAAGTTTGCTAACACTACAGCTAATTCCTCCTGCTCTGTTGCCATCACAGCCGTGCTTATCCAATGTATGGACAACAGTACTGTATTGATGGCTTGGCCTTTGTGCAGGTTGGCAGTCAACTTGGAGTGAGCACAACCATAACAAGCTTTTCCAGATCAACCTTCTGTTGTTTTTTGGCCATCTTGTTTCTGTAATGATTGGAAGGAGGAAATTGTCTTAGTTAGGGCATGCATATGCATTGGTTACAGATTTTTAACTGATTATTTTCTTTTATCTGTTTTACTGTTGTGGTATCATTATGATAGCACCATTTTAGACATGTTTTTTCTGGGGGTTAACCTTTAATGTTGGACAGTGTAATTGGCAAACTTATCTAAATTATAAACATCATTTCAACTTTGTTTGTTTGTACAATAATTTTGCTTCTATGTTTTTTATTGGTTGTTTTGTGCTGATAGCCTAGTGGCATGCACCATAAAACACTAAACAATCAACATATGAGTACCAAGGCATTGTCTTTATTAGAATTTAAGCCTGTTCTTAAGCAACTTAACTTTTCATTTGCAATTTCTTCACTCCACTATCTCTCCCTGAAGACACATTTTGTAGTAACTTCTGGGAGGAAATAATCAACATTTTTGTCATTGATAATTTTTTATATATATATATATTTCTAGAAGGCTTTACTTGTGTCCTGACAAAACCTTTCTACATGAGACAGGCACTGAGAGGTGGACACTTCTGCTCTCTTACTGTTCCATTTAGCAGACACCTTTCAGACTGCCATGGGGATGAATCTACATCTTGTTTTGCTATCTTACCTTTAGTTTCTTTCTTTATCTTCAGTTTCAGGAGTGTTTGCTTCCTGTGGTTATTCTACTGGCATATATAAACAGCATTTCAGAGAATCTTTCATATCCTAACATCCATTCCAACTGTTGTGATTTGGTATTGAATGAAAAGATCTGAAAAATTTTTATCACACATACAGCACCTGATTTTGAATTACATTAGACTAATTAAGAGGAATGTTAATAATAAATACTTACAGTTATTTTGTTTTTTGTAATAAATCTTTCATTGTTTCTAAATATTCAACAATGCACAAGCTTAACATGTAACTTTGAGATATTCAATATTCATTATACTGCTATCCCCATACAATGTTTTGGCATTTTGTACTGTGACACATAACATTTGCTTGTTAACATCATCTGAAATAATGTTGTTTTGGAGAGTAATAATTTTGATATAATGTGAAGAAGTATGTGCTGCTATTGAAAATGCAGTTTTTTAGAGGCTGGCACATTTTTTAATGAAACAGAATGCATCATACAAGCAAATATTTTGAGGTTAATAAGGGTATTTCCAAGGAAACAAGTAGTACACTTTGTCTGAATACTGAAATGATTGACAAGTAAAATGAACTTTAGTTCAGTGAAACAAAATATTTAAAAAACACATTATGATTGGGTTACAATGGGGGGTGAGTTGTAAAACCATATGAAATATAAATTTCTTTTGTATATATTATCTTCTTTTGTTCTACTAGGTCCCAGTTCAAAATATATTCTCACTGGCAGGGAATTCCTTATATCAGAGTTGGAATAATCTGTTCCTTCTTGTCTTTCACTTGTAACAGTGTTTTCTTTTATTACAATTTACAGCTTTACAGCAAGTACATGAGTTTTTATGGTAAGGAACATTTCAATATTTAAATCAGCATTTTTGGGTAGAATTGGTTAAGAACTAATTTCTTTTGATTTTTAAAAATGTCTTAAATGTTGTATTGGGTTGAGGAATAATTCGTGAGCGTTTTCTCAAGTTACACAAATATATTCATAAATGAAACGCTTTCGCAAAATATTTCATGTCATTTGGTAGATAATTTTTTGCTCTAATAGACGGTGTGTTTGATTTTCATATGTCTTTAATTTTTGCTTTCATTTTCAGCTCATTAAATGGACCGTCAAATGGACAAAATCGAGCATTTTCGACACCATCTGCTTTTCGCATTTAATTTCTTGCAATTTCGTTTAAAACAATGCACACTATATACCTAGGTATTACATGAAATAAAGTATCATAATAAATGTTTTGGGTGTAATGTGTTCATGCATTGAAGTATTGTA
The DNA here is from genome assembly GCF_004210375.1 of Tachypleus tridentatus. Lineage (NCBI taxonomy): Eukaryota > Metazoa > Arthropoda > Merostomata > Xiphosura > Limulidae > Tachypleus > Tachypleus tridentatus. The sequence continues at coordinate 40,784,589 of NC_134834.1, forward strand.
TAGTCTTGCATGTAATGCTTGAATGAAATTATTTAAAAACGCTCACGAATTATTCCTCAACCTAATATATTTTACAGGAAATTTGTGTCAAACAAACAACTTTCATATGCATTGCTGGTCTGATGGCTCTGTTGGTGGATCTCGATCTCCATCGCCGTGTGGGGAGGAACCACTTGATTTAAGTGTGCACTCCAATAGGATATTTAAAACAACAGAAAAGGAAGAAGAAGAAGATAGCAATTCAGCCAGTTCTGTTTTGAAAGTTCCACTTCCATCATCAAAGCTTGGGTAAGTTTAAATAATGAATAAACTTATGTTTTTTTTAACAATCACCTGATAAATTATAAGTAATCACAGTTCTCTTAAGTATTTCTTTTTACCTCTTAGGTTTCTTCATGGTAACTGTAATACTGTGTTTCCATAATTACTGGGCTGAACTAATTACAATTCAGTGATATCATCATGACCATAATTTGTTGTTCATGGGTTGGCAAGTTGGGCAAATAACATTAAGTGACTAGTCACTTGATCACTAATTTTTAATAGTAGGCAAGCACTGGTCGTATGTTTAAATATTGTAAAGTCTGTATTAAATACCATAAATAGTGGAGCATTAACATATATTTCATGATGAATTGTAAGGTTCTAAAGGTTTTTTCAGAACAGACTTTATATTTTATCTGTTATTGTCACTATTGTATCTCTGTATAGGTTTATTCAATTTGACCAACCTCATAACGAGCATAAAAAGTTAGGAAATACGTTTAAATTACTCTTTTTCTCATTCTAGAATGACTACAGATTACAACTGGAAACAACAAATGTTTAGTCTAAATAGCTTAAATCTCATAACATTATATATTCACACACACACACACACACACACATAGAGAGAGAGAGCAGTCATCTTCCCTCAACTGTCTGCAGGCAGTGAAGGGTGATATAGATGTGTGACTTTGTGAGCTTTAGCACCCAATTTTCGCTCTCCTGATTTCTAATTGTCTTATATGAGGCTTACACATTTGTGGTTAAGGCTGATAGTCGGTGTATCGCCACTGCAATGTGGGACGTACAATACAGGTTACCTCCAAAACCTAGGATACATGTTATAATCCCACAATGTAGCTTGTACCCTAGAATCATTTTATAAAAAATGCAGCATATTTTGTTCAATTTTTACATTTTTTGTTTTTGCTTAAAAATTTATGGTTATAATTAATCATAGGTTGGGATTTGCTGTTTTTAATGCAGTTCTTCCTTATGGTTTTGTTTACTTATTTAACCTCATTTAAATGTAATTATTTAAGTTCACTATATATATATTTATATTATTTTATTGACCTTTCAGCCATGTCTAGCTAACATTACAGGAGTTGCAATAATGTTTTGCACATGCACTTCTGCTACCATAGATAGTATTAAAAACTTGACTTTACAAAGTGACCAGTCTTCAGTTTGTCCTAGGGAAATCAGTGTTTTGTAAAATACTGTCACACATTGCATATGTATATACAGTAAAACCTGTCTTAGCCGGAAACTGCATAGGGTGGAAACCTGTACAAGCTGGAAATATCAAAATTTTGCAACATTATCATAAGATTTCTTTTATAAAAGGCCCTCTATATGGCGGAACCTGCATAATGCGGACAGAAAACTATCTTTCACCTACCTCATCTATCAACAAGTAGGATTAGAACCTGAGTAAGGCAGAAAAAATGTTTTTGATTAAATATTAATTTCTTATTTAATTAATAATTTATTTAAATATTAATAAATTCTTGTTTAATTAATAATTTCTTTAAATATTAATAAATCCTCAGATATTTTGTTACAGTTAAGTATTGGTTAAATATATTCTATTTTTTCTGCCATCTTTATTTCTGCAATTAAATTAGATTTATGATTTGTAGGAATATATTTATCTTTTAAGTACAAAATTCTACTCTTTAAATAATTCTCATGAAAAAATAAATTCCTATCTTCTCTAATTTTAAAAATTTAGGGAAATTTACTTAATACCCTCATTTTTAAAAAAAAGCGTCTCAATACCCTTTTTAAAAAAAAAAATCTATTAAATATGCATGTAGTCTTTTAATGAATTTAGGATTAGGGGGGTTTGATATTCAATTGGATAAAGCTTTTGATAAATTATGTTGGATATTCAAATTATTTTTATTTCATTAAAGGATTACTTTGGAATAAATATAAGTCGTGAATTAATTTTTATATAAAACATAGGACTTAAGCATGTATTTATAAAAATGAGGTATTTAGTAGGGTATTTTAAATAAAATGAGGGCATTTAGTAACTTTTTTTTTAAAAAAAATAGGGAATTTAGTAGAATTGTAATAAAAAATTAGGGTATTTAGTAGAATTTTAGAAAATGAGGGTACTAGGTTCCTTGCCCCTAAAATTTATAATTCTAATTTTAATAATAGGCTGCTGGTAAAAGTAGGAAAAAAGAAAATAATAATAAATGAAGTAGTGGTTTTATTTTGAATATGTTTTATTTTTCAGGCCCAGGGAGAAGAAATTCAAAATCTTAAATCTCAAGGAAAAGTTTTATGCCATTAAAATGGCCTGTGAGGAAAAAAAGAGCATTCGAGAAGTCATTGCTCATTTCAAATGTGGAAAGACACAGATTTACAACATTATTAAGGAAAAGAATAAAATAATGGAAAAATATTTAACGAGCAACAAAATCGATTAGGGAAAAAGAAGAGAAAAAGATACTAAGTATCATGAGCTAAATCGCATTGTGTTTGAGTGGTTTTCAGCTGCAAAAGCAAAGAACTTCCATATATCTGGTCCAATTCTGCAAGAAAAAGCAAAGGAAACTGCAGAGATCCTTCATTTAGATGGCTTCTCTGCATCAAATGGTTGGTTGGAATGTTTTAAGAGAAGACATGGAATTACATTTAATGTTTCTTGTGGGGAAGCAGATGATGTTGACAAAAATGCAGTGGAAAACTGGCACGAAAAGTTAAAAGAAATTATTCGTCATTACAGCCCAAAAGATATTGCAAATGCAGATGAAACAGCTTTGTTTTTCAGAGCTCTTTCCAATAAAACATTGCAGATGAAAGGAGAAAAGTGTTCTGGAGGTCGCTATTCGACAGAACGATTGACTGTACTTTTGGTTGCATTTGGTGATGGAAAACTAGAAAAACCATGGGCAATAGGTAAAAGTGAAAATCTGCACTGTTTCAAAACTTTAAGGAAGAATCAACTTCCTGTGGAATGGAAACCGAATAATAAAGCATGGATGACAAGTGCTATATTCGAGGAATTTTTGAACAAATTAAACAAAAGAATGGAACAAGAAAACAGGAATATCCTACTTTTCCTAGATAATGCAACTTGTCACCCAAAAATTCAACTTTCAAATGTTCGTTTATTCTTTCTACCTCCATGTACAACATCAGATCTACAGCCACTAGATAATGGAATCATACAGTGTATAAAATTATATATAAATACAGAAAACTGATGCTTCAGCATATTATTGCAAACATGGATGATTGTAAGAGAGCATCTGAAAAGACCACGAAAATTGATGTGTTAGATTCTATTGCATTTTTAAGTCATTCAATCAAATGCGTAAAACATGAATATGTAAGAAAGTGCTTTGAAACTGTGGATTTATTCTTGATAATGGCAGATATTATGGAGAAGTTGTTTGTTATGACAATTCTAGTGAAATTCAAACTCTGATTGAGAAGATTGGTACAGATGATTCTGTGAATGCGGAAAGTCTTGCTTGAATGTTGACAAGAATGTTTTAACAGAAACTGATAAAATTGATTTAAAATCTATAATAGTATTGCAAGATGGTAACATTGTGAGAGATTCAGAAGGTGAACAAAATGGAAAAGATAGGGAGGAAATAGAAATTGCTACTTCATCACAAGTGTTAAGTTATATTAATGCTATCAAATTGTATGCAAAAATGGAGGGAGAAAATGAACTTCATGAAAAGGCCGTAGAATTGGCATTCTCTTTTAATCGCATGAGAAAGCTCATTAAAAAAAAAATGAAACAGTTGAAATTGGACACTTTCTTTAAATACATTTGATTAAGATTTTGTGTACTTATATATATTTTGAATGTCAGTTTTTGTTCTTATTCTAATAAATATAGCATAAACAGTATAATACCTTTATTCACAAATGTGTTAATTCCCTTGAGTTAAGCAAGTATAATGTTTCACTCAAAAATTATATGTAATTAAGGATATGCATGTTCACAGTGTTTAAGCCAGAAAACCTGCTTAAGCCAGAAGTTTTACTTGGTCACGTACAATTCCACCTAAGACAGGTTTTACTGTATATTATTACTGTTTACAAATAAGTTTGTAAATTATTTTTATTAAAACATAGAATAGTAAATAAAGCAATACAGAAAACAATTATTTGTTTTTCCATTTACAAATTTCATATTAATTTGCCGACTTGCCATAATTTGCTACAACTTATCAAATATCACAAGTGGAGAATATAGAACAAAGTAAGTTTTTAGGTATTATTTATGTGTTTTGAAATAACTAACTATTATAAATTACTTTATCAGTGTTCCAGAATTCCTCTAACTTATCAAGCTTACTAGCTAAACTGTAATTTAGTAAAAAATGTCTATTTTTTGGACATTTTCACTTACCCCTTTTTTTCTAGAGGATGTGAATATCACAAATGGAGACATTCTGAGCTACTAGTTGGTCATTCACATGTTCTAGGAAGAAGTAGATTATGTAAGTAACTATTTCCAAAAAGTAAAGAGGTGGAATGGGGCTCATAGTCTTTGACTCACACAATGTACATGAACATCACAAGCATCTAATTTAAAGCAAAGCTGCATTCAACACACCATGTGACACAAAAAAAATTGATATTTAAGAATTTTATTTTTGTTTAATTTTAAATTAAGAAATTAATTATTGTATAATACTAAAATATGAATTATAATTTACATTGTGATACCAACTTATTGGCATACATTCATAAAATTGTCGTTTGATGTATATTTGAATATAAACATGATGATGTGCCCTTTCACCCTTCACCATAAGAAAACCTGAAGTAAGAAGGTTAATGGTTTATTTTTGAAAAGCTACATTTAAGATTTAAAAATAAATATATATATATATATATATATATATACACATAACTATTTGATATTAATTTACACTATTTGACCATTATTTAGCTAGAAATATGACATTCTGGAAATGTTTGTAGCCCTTCAGGCTTATCAAATTCTTGGACTTTCACTGAGGCTGTCTGTTATCTTATTCAGAGTGAGATAGAGACAAATATTCACCCCAGTGGTATTTTTCCAGGGATTTTGAAGCTGGAATTATGGAAGATCCTGAACATTCAGGAGAAAAAGTTTCCTCTTTTCTGTACCTTACTTCATTTTTTTTGGTCAGCTTTAGATTGGGTTCAGCCATCTTCATCCTCCTTAAGTTATTTTGTATTTATAATCCTAATTGACTATCTCAGTTATCTAACTGGGCTATTAAAAGGGTAGTACATGCTCTTTCTAAACAATCACTTAAGCCCTTTCCCTTAAGGTTTGTTTTTTTTGTTGCTGCTGGCCTGTGGATGTTGTTGAATTTGTTTGTGCTCTGTTTACACAGGATTCTCTATCATTCTACCTGCATCCTCCCATACCCAGACAGGCCATTCTTACCTAAGAGACTGGCACCCAGAGAAGAGGATAAATCCTTTTCACTGATTCATCTGACCACTATTTCTCACCTGTATGACCAGTTGGATTCCAAGTTGTTGTCAGTAAGGGCCTTGAAATATTATGTTGCCAACACCTTTAGAGTGCAAATAACTTTTTATACTTTGGAATCCTTGAAATTTCTGAGATTTATCCATGGTTTCTTTGTCAAGATGGGTACAAAACCTGATCCTATCACTTATTCTGAACTTTATTTTGAGTTCAGGAAACTCTGCAAGCCACATTTCATGAAGTTTGTCACATTTCTATGTCCAACAAAGCTTGATTGAATTACCCATTGGAGGACATTCTGTTGGTTTGTATGTGGACTTCCTCCAATACTTTTATCTCACATTATTTGTATGATGTTTATGACTGAGGGTTTATGACTACTCCCCATAGCTGTCTCTTAGCAACATCCACTAAATTATAAGTAGGTGTAAGTATTTTATTTACTAATAATGTTCCTTTTCCACTTTCCAGGCCCCTTACCTCTTTTTAAGAGAGTATTGTCTGGCAGCTGTGCTTTTATCCAACCAGTTTTGCACTCGCAATAATCAACTCAGTATACCTTTTCTAGGTTGCAACAGGCACTGTAGAAATTAGATGTTCCATAAGACCATCTAGAGGCAGATTGAATGATATTACTGTACTGTGCTGCACCACCACTTCTAGACTATTATGACTAAAGTATAAGGTTAGTCTGCTGGTTCTTGCCAATCATTGGGTTGAATAAATTGGGGTCAGTTTGCTTTTAAATATGTAGTAAACTTGGTTCACTTCTTCCAGAGTTTTGTTCCTCAGGACTCCTCAACATGCATTACCTCTCCCATATTCTACTAGTGAATCTAGGTAGTCCTTATCACACACATTTTCCAGTCACTGAGATGGTGGACAGGTTATATTTCCAAAGTGTTTAAGTGACTTTCCTCCTCTCTTGGAGAAAAGAGCAAAGTCAGGGGATTTCCTATTTGGGATCTTGAATTTTTTTTTTCTCCCAGATGTTGGTAGGAGAAGCACCAACCTTCATGGGGGGTTTACTTGTAATACAGGTTCAAAATTATTATTTGTCTATCAAGTTGGGTTGAGTTTTTCCCTTTTTTTATCAATATTGGTTCAGTATACTTTTCATGGAAGAAGATCCATTGTGTCCTTGTAATTCTGAATACATAGCAGTCTTATACTTGGTCCTTTTTTGAGCATGGTTTGCTTCTTGCCCACAGTTGTGGAGTAAGTATAAGAGCTTATAATTCCAAACCAGATGGGTTGTTTCTTTAAGTTGAGAAGAGGATTTGTCTGCTTCATTTTAATTACCTACTCATGATTTCAGTTGCTTTTAACACAGCACTCAGTAGCTATAGGTCAAAATCTACTTGTATGTATATGTTTTGTGGCCCAAATGCCTTAAACACTAACATGGGATTTAGGGACCACGTCTTTCTAATTCCAATGCTGAGCAAGGAAATTTTGGGAAGACAAAAAAGCACATTCTACCTCCTTGAAATCTTATTTTGAAACAACACATGAAAATGGCTGAGAAAGCCACAAGGAATAGATATACTCTGAGCTTTTGATTAGTTATTCACATGTCATATACGGATATAAGGATCATTTAAAAAAAATGGGCAGATGTGGGTATCCACTGTTTGATTCAGTACATGAGCAATATCTCAGCAAATATAGAAGATAGGAGGTTCTTATTTCTAGCTTGTTAATATCACTAATTTGAGTTTCCAATTCATACAAAACTAGAGACTTTGTACTCTGACTTCACAAAAATCTAATTTGAACCAATGTGGCATTTAACATACCACTTGACACACAAAAATTGGTGTTTAAGTTTTATTAATATTACTTTTAAATTAGGAACTTGAATACTGTATATTACTAAAATCTTAATTATAATCTACAGTTCAATACCCAGTTTATTAACGTAATAAAATAGTAATTCAATAACATTTTGAGTGCATGTCAACTGTGAAGATGACATGGAATTTGACCCATAATCTGTTGCAATAAGGTTAAACAATCTTACACCAGTACATATATAGCTGAACACTGTGTACACTATTTCACTAAAGGTGTCTTTAACTATTCAGGATTTTTCTAAACCATTGGTTACAGCAAAGTATTATTTAGACTTACATAGATTGTTGTTATTGAAGGCTGAATAAGTAAGTATATCCTTTAGTTTTTTACTTTTCTTATGATATCCAAACCAGATTTTTTTATTTACTTGATGAAGAGGAGTGATGAAACATTTATCCATAAAGGGCATAATACATGAAACAAAATTTTGAGGTGATAGTTTCTTATTTTACTCTTGTTTGTTAAAACTTGGTGAGTCAGTATTGTGGAATGCCTTAGTAATGTAACTTTATAGATAGCCATTAGACAACAGTAGCTTTGGGAGTTTCATCATAGTTTTTCTTACTACCTGTGATGTTGCAGATTTTTAAACTTAATTGACTTATAATGACACTCCGTATGGTGGCTGGTGGGAGTTTGAGTGTAGAATAATTAATTTAACACATGGTTTGGAATGTATGGTAGTTATAAGTTTGCTGTTTTCAGTCATGACCATGGCATTAAGAAAAGGTACAAAATTCTAGCTATTATCAGTATGAGTAAGTTTAAGTTTTATGTCTATGTGTTGATTATTGAGGAATTCAACAAGTTTGAAAAGAGAATATAGCTCATGATTCCATATACTGAAAATTTCGTTGGGATATATGTACCACCTAACTGTTATATTTCAAACATCCACTGAGTAAAAGCTGATAATTTCAAGAAATGCATAAAAATAAAGGCTAAAATGACAACAATATTGTTGCCAATAGTGATACTTTGGTTTGCATACAGAGAGCTGAATTGAATTTAAAATAAATTGTTAAAGAAAAATTTGACAAAAATTTCACTGAGTTTTATGGTGGTATCATAGGTAGTAGAAAGGGTAGCTGATCTAATAAGATTTGTAACCAAGCTTATACTTCTACATATATAGAAACAACTTCAGGAGTGATAGGACAGAGTTGAAATTGGTGCTATTTTTTGTGAAGGGTTTTTGTTGAGGAGAGAGTTAAGTAGTTTCTGTGTGTAATTCAGATGCTAACAGTGTTGCTTATGCAGACTATGTGACTTAGAGGGGTGTCAGATTTATGATCTCTGGATATTCCATACAGTTTAGGGAGATTTTAATAAGATGGTCTGAGATTGCAATACTTTTCAGTTCTTTTGTAGGGGTTTGATTTTAGTGGTTCCTGACTGTTTGTATCTTTCAAGATAAACTTTAGTCTCCTGTATAATTGGATGTATTCATTAAAGTAAAGCCTTTGTACTTGTCACTCATTTATAGCTTACTGCTCATTTCTTGAAAGACTGGACTTTATATGATAATTATATAAAATCCTATCAAAATCATTTTACTTTCTCAATACCCTTTTCTCTATTAGGGCATATTTTGAGAGGTACGAATTTGGGAAAATCAAATTGTACAGGAGAAAGGTTAAATTATGATTCATTCACATTGTTATTGTTGTTAGATATGTCTATATTCAAATATGTCTTGTATGATTATGTAATGAACTCTGTTTTTATGATTCATCTGACCACTATTTCTCACCTGTATGACCAGTTGGATTCCAAGTTGTTGCCAACACCTTTAGAGTGCAAATAACTTTTTATACTGTTTTATATGCTTAGTAAAGACATATAAAAGCTTTTTATCTATAGTTAGATATTAGATGTATGTCCTTGTTTATATTCTTTGAATTTTATTAGAATGACTTATAATAAATTTATATTCATAAATAACTGTATATTCCTCCTCAGGCAAAAGCGTCGACTTGACACTGGTTACAAGCGAGCCTATACTGAAGATGAACTACAAGCAGCACTACGAGATATTCAGACGGGAAAGTTAGGTACACGTCGTGCAGCTGTTATTTATGGTATTCCACGATCAACATTAAGGAATAAAGTTTATAAATTGACACTGGAAAGAAAAAATAAACATAAAGGAACTTCTCTAAAAGCTGACAAAATTAAGCAATCTTTTATTGATGACATTCAGCCAAAAAAGACAGAAGATGACAGCTCAGATGTTGGGAGTGAATCTCTGCGACAGTTGTTAAAGATGACCATAACACACAAGACACAGAAGACCAAAACAATCTCACCAAGTGAACAGAATAAAATAAGTGAACCTTCAAATATGTGGCCATTTATTAGTCCTGATTTCTACACAAGTGATCATCTAAGCATTCATCGTTTAGTAAATAGTCTTGAGTACAGCCATGCTGTTGCTCCCCTCATATCTCAGGTGAGTAACTAAACCCTCATGTGTGATATGATCTCATAAAATATACTTATCTTTTGCTTGATTTTCTTTATTTCACAATTTTATGTCTTTTCTAACAGTTTTTAATTTACTTTTTATTCACTGTTTCTTCTGTTATTTCTATAAATATTTCTTATTCTTTTGTTTTGATCATAATATTTGATTTATGTTAAGACTTAACTGTACATAATTCAGATTTTGTTTTTAAGTATTTTAATATTTCTATTCTTGTCATCACCCAACTCTAAATATTAATTATTTTTAATTAGATTTAATTTTAGTTACTAATTAGTTTTTATCCTGCATTTTGACTGTTAGTCTAGTGCCACCTTCAGTGAAGCCCTGGTAATTTATGTGATGGCAGGAACCAGGATTAGATTGTGAGTCTTGTTAATAAATAGTAACAGCAAGGAGTCAGTTGTAAGTTCACAAGCATGAATCTGTAAAATATTTATCTTTCTTTGATTAACTTATAGGCTGTTAACAGAATATCCTTACATTATTGATTCACTTTATCCACCCAGGTATTTGTACTATGCGTGATACAGTTTTAGTGTACAGACAACTTTTTGTTTATGTAATACCAATTAATATAACATAAAATTTAAGCATATAATCCATATTTTAATAGTGTATAAGTTCTTAATTCTACAAGACAATATTTTAAAAAATTCTAAATTTCTCCAAAGACGTATGACACATTTTCTCTTAGCAGTCATCATCCATAGTTTGTCCATCACTCCTTGAAAAAGTATGAAATTAAATGTAAATTACTTACTACAAAATTGTCATTGATCAGATAAACCACATTTATTATGGTTTTTAGCTTTGTTTGGTTACAGAGCTATCAAATAGAAAAATCAGACTCATCCTGTCACATCCTCTCTTATGCTTAATTATATATTACTTAGAACCAGTAGAAACTCAGTGGTTTTAGCTATCAAATGACTTGTTGTATAACGTTATGTTGTGAATGGTTAAATGTAAATTTCACTCAGAATATGAACATTGTTCCCATGAGAAAATTAATGACTAGCTGGGATGAATTTGTAATGGCTGTTGTCACATAGCTAGAGAGCCAGAAAATGTTTGAGAGGTAAAGTTATTTGTCAACTTTTTGTATGCCATTAGTCTATATTGTTTGGACCATTATTTAATTAGATAAAAATTATTAATTACAATACTATGAGTAGTATAAGAAATTAGAGTTAATGATATTTTATTTCTTGTTTTTCATGTTTATTCTTTATGTATAATTATAAAAGCAACTAAAATGTAAAAACAATATTTTTAGGTTAGTTAAGATTAGATTAAGTAAAATGAATAATAATAAAATTAAAATTGTTTCACAAGGCACACAAATGTGAGCTGCTTGTACTAATTCTAGTAACTCGTGGGTAATATAATTGGATAGCGTAACATGGGCTGCACTTTCCCCAGTGATTTACAACTTATAAGCATATGGACAGTAGTTAGTCATGGTTCAAAGGGCATTACAACAATAAAACTTAATTATAAATAGATGTGTACAATTATGAACTTAAAGCTAATTAAGATAAATGAATGTGGTTTTACATTAGAATATGAAGTCATTATAGAAAGAAAAATGATATATATTTAGGTTTATTTTGGGGGGGTTACAAGGTCAGTCAGATTTAGTGATACACTTTTGACTTAGGTTGGAGAAAATAACAGATAAACTATCAAATTTTACTGAAAAATTTTTGAAATGTATTTATGAGGTGTTACATTTTTACTGTTATTCACTTTGGAAGTGTGTGTATGTAATGAAGGTTATCAACAACATGCATTTTTCTGTTAGTGGCTGTTATTGTATTTTAATTTCAAACAATTTATACAAGTTTAATAATGTAGTAAAGACTCTTAGATGCCTCTTTGTAGATTATTAAATAAAAATGTTATATTACTAAAATTTTGTAATAAACTGTGTGTTGATGTAATGATCTTACTTTCTTTTATAAAAGATGTTAGCAGGAATAGAAGCCTTAGCTTTAAAGAAACCAACTTGTGGTCACAGCATGCTAGATCAATCCCTGACAGACATTAGCCAGCTACCAGTACTGCCACACCTCATTCATCATCTTGCAGAAGAGCGACTCCTTGTTGAATGTGATCGAAGTAAACAGCTTAATGAAGGAACAAGTAAACAAGAGAACGAAATGTCTGAGTGCTTATCCAATGTGATACTTAAAGTTCCGTCCTTTAGACCAGGCTCTCAGACAAACCTGAACAAAAGTGGCACAACTAGTGCTCTGTCATCTAGTCATCTGGGAAGTAAAGGTATATCTGTGTCTTTGAAAGAACTGATTGCTAAAAGTATTACCCAGAGGGTTGGAAAATCTGATGTGTGCGTAAGTAAGGAAGACACCTTAATTAACAGTCAGGTGGTAGGAAAAGAAGAGAAAGTCTGGAACAACTTGAAAAGTAGGTTGATATTAAAATCTGCTAGTCAAGACTCCTGTCCAAACTCTTCTCAAGTTGGTGAATTGCCTAAAAAAGAAAGAAAACAAATACGTCCTAAACGTGGACGTTATAGGAATTATGATCATAATAGCTTAACATTGGCTGTGCGTGCAGTACAGAGTGGTGAAATGAGTGTTCATCGTGCTGGAACTTACTATGGTGTACCCCACTCCACATTAGAATATAAAGTTAAAGAGCGACATCTATTACGTACCAAGAAGAAAATAAACTATCCTCAAAAATCTTCAGAAAGTTGGACGTCTCCTAAGAATAGTGACAGCAACCAGAGTTTAAAGAAACTTTCTGGAGGGACAAATGCAAAAGGAAATGAGCTAACAGTGTCTCCAGGTAAGTTAGAAGATTCACCTTCACAGCAGATTTCCTTACCGTCCCAAATTTCACTTTGGCAAACTATGCCATTTTTTTCTGTGGACTTTCCTGGGCTGAATTCTAGCTCTGGTAACTTTTTTGCCTCACAGATGATGCGCAAATTGCAGGCTAATGCTCAAAGGCAGGAAGGGGATAGAGGAGAACAACAGCAAGAAGTAGGCATTCTGGAAAACCTGATTAAGAAGACTCTTGAAAAGTCAGTTTCTTTGGAAGAGAAAAGCACCTCATCTTTGATCTTTTCTAGTACTAAAGAAAGTGATACAAATATAAAGAGAAAATAGTATAACTTAATTTATCTTCTTTTTCCCAGTCATATTGTGGAAGCAGTGCTGAAGCACTCTAATGTGAAGTAGAATCCTTTGTAAATGTTTATCTTCTGTTGTCTGTGTGTGTGTAAGTGGTGCACTTGGTGCCTTTTTAGTTGTCTTGTCTTATTTACCATTTGAAGATCAACCTAGTCTCAGCTGTGATGGAAGTAAAAGTTATTTACTTTATTGTAATCTATAATCATGTGGATTTTCACATTACTGTTGCTTTTTTTTATGAATTTTAAATTGCTAAGTTTATTCTTATTATTTTTATTATTATTGTTATTCTAGCAAACAGCATTGGCAAGACTTTTATTAATCAACTTTAACTGTGATATTGATTTTGGTTTTAAAGTTATTCCCATTCTTTATAGTAAAATCATTCCACAGATATTTCCTTTTGTGTGATCATTCCAAAAGTTATTTAGCATTCCAGTTTGAAAAAAAATAGATTTTCTAAAAGTATATTCATTCTAATATTTGGCTGAACTTCAGAATAAGTAAACTATATTTTAAATGCATAAACTCACATCTTTGTAATGAAGTACCTTTTTCTGATGTTTTGATTGTTGTTATACAAAGCCTGTCCTCCATCTTTCCAATATATCACTTTATTATATAATATCCACATTTTTCTTCATGACACTTCACCCAAACAAGTTCACAAACTTGTCATGTATTTGTAACTCCTCACACCTCCATTCTGTTTCTGAAAGTGCTGTTTACCAGTCTTATTGCTTTGTACATTCTTTTCTTTTGTGGTCTGTTTGTGCCTATTTTTTTCTTGTTGCAGATCACATGTGCTTGGATTGCATTCCTATAGTCCCCTTTTCTGAATAATACTTTGGTTTATGTTGCTAGCATTAATGTTTGTAGCAAACTACATGGACTTCATCACAACTAACATATTCGTTTTTGTTGAATTTTTAGTTGAATTTTTTTGTTTCTTTTTGACTAACCTGCATATTGTTTTTGATTTTGATGCCCTGCAGAAGAGACTTGGGTTTAAGCTCTTGAAGGGAACTTCCTGTGTCATGTTTGAATCATTTGATCCATTCTTATGCATATGCTTTCCTTTGATATTTACATTTGGGAATGGAAGAGCATATTTAATTTTTCCTTCATCCTATATTTTTGTCTGTTTTCTGATAATGGTTTTTTCTTCCTATTAAATCCTAAACTTTACTCAAATGTTTGTGTTAAGGCATTCACATGATTGTTAGCTTGTATATCTGGTGATTATAATTGAGCTCCCAAGAATCATTAGTAATAGCTTTTTACAGAATCTTCTCCTTCAGTTTCTTTTTGCTCCTCATGCATATATTTCTGACATTCATGCTTCATTGTTTCAAAGAATTAAAATGTTTTCTTCTCACTGATTTAACCATGATTATTGTTACTATTTACATTGGTTTTGGGTGTCTTCTTTAAGTCGGTTCAATTCTTAAACCTTTTTAAGAACAGGTTTTGTCTGTTACATAATCTGCTCCATTTTGATATTGGCCAAAGATTGACAGTTGAAATTATTATTTTGGGTATTGGAGCTTGAATTAATATTCTGTATTTTCATTCCCACTTTACAGAGATGTGTCCCTCTCTTTGGCATTGTCAGGAGGAGACATTAGGTCTGATGAAATACTTCATAGAACTACTGTTGGTGTTGGCTTTGGTTGTTTTTTTTAATTCCTTTTTAGTGCTTGACTTTTCCTTTAGGACATTTTGTGAACTTCTTTTTGTGATTGATTGGAAGCTCCTCCCTCTCAAGTATTTCCCTCTGTGTTTTCTGTTGATAAGACTCTTTCATTCCTCAGGTTTTGCTCAGTACATTCTGTGTCTTTGAGGATGTTAAATTCCATTTATTCTTATTTCATTGTGTCAGTAAAGGATGTGTCATATAGTGTGTTTACCTCTGAAACTAAAATCTATCATTTAAAGACTCAATTCCAGAATGATGCTTTAACTTTCTTTCATTACTTTTGCAGCAGATGTGATTTTAGGTAGTCTTTTTCATGTTTGGTACACTCTTTTTTTTTTTTTTTAAGTGGTGTTCATCTTAATAATCTTGATAATTTTCTTGTCATTATGTACTTTTAATATTTGAAAAATATTTATTCAGTGTTCTCTATTTTCAAATGCTAGATTTTTTTCTTTTTGAGTACAGAACCTTTCACTTCATTTGGAGATGTTTTTAAGCTAGGTTTCATGGATTTCTCATATTGAGATTAGATTATCACCTCTGAGGACTTGCACAGGTAGAAACTGGGTTTTGATACTCGTGGTGGACAGAGCACAGGTATCCCTTTGTGTAGCTTTGTGCATAACAAAACAAACAAAATAGATTATCACAAATTTTGAATTTTAGGTACCATGGAGACTTCTTTAGTAATCCCTTTCAAAATGCCACAGTCATAATTTCCCTATTTCAGTTTCTGATACCACACTTATGGTTTCTCAATATGAGTCATTTTAAACATATTTTTTTCATATTTCACCATTATATATTTATTTTTCTATCTGTTTATTAAGGGTTCTCACTGATTTACAAAAATTATATTTTTGTTTGGTACCCTTCTTTTAAACCAACATAGCCTTGGCTCTGTCTTCCTAGTGTAAAGTTTCACCCCTTGCCTTCCAAGAAAAATGCTCTCTCATCTGTTTTACACATGGAATAGGTTTATTTTAGATAGTCTTTGCCATTAGTCACCAATCAGTGTGATATTTCTTCAACTATTATGCTCTTTCTCTACCTGTATCTGTAATTGTCTTTATTGCCATGAATATTTAGCTTTTTTTTTTTCTTGTAGACTATGCCTTTTTCATTATTCTATCTCTTTTCGGTTTTTCTGGGTTCTTAGCATGGAGCACACGCCATTTTCTCAAGGATACATATTTTATCTTTTTTTTTTTTCCCCATGGAATGTCCATTTGTTTGTTACTATCTCATATTGAGCTTACTGGATAAGTGATTGATTATACTTTTTTCCACTGTTTTTACTTCTTTTATTTATCAGTTCATTCATACTTGGAATCTCCATTATAAAAAAAAAAATGTCTTGATGGAAAATTGAGTCATATGAATTGATCTTCTGTTACCCTTGCAAAATCTCAGTATCATATCATCAGCTTCTTACTTTAAACTTGCAACTCTTTTTTTTTTTTACTAGAACTTCTGGATATTTAATTTAGACTTTTTCCAATGGTTTTATTTCATGTAGAATGCCCATACTAATGTGCAGCTGTCTTAACCTTCTTGGTGTAAGTTTTTGTTTGTTTAATGACTTCAAAGCTACAGTCATTCTTTCTGTCGTTTTACTTTTTGCCTTGGTCACTACCCTTACTGATGGGGTATCTATAATAATTTAATTTCAAAAACTTTAGTCTCAAGTATATTCATTTTTTAAGAATTAAAAATTAAATGTGCAGCCAAATATCTTATTCTGTTTATCACTTGTCACTAAATTAAACAGCTTTCCAGGAATTTCATCTTGTCCAACCTGTACATGGGAAAGTCAAAAGAATAGACTTCTCACAACAAAACCAATATAATTCGGTGAGTAGTGGTAAACTGAATAACAGACTGGGCTTCACATTTTAAACAGCTTGTCTAGCAGAATAATTTACAAGAGTAAATAAACATATCCCTAGTGTAAAGTTTCACCCCTTGCCTTCCAAGAAAAATGCTCTCTCTTCTGTTTTACACATGGAATATGTTTATTTTAGATAGTCTTTGCCATTAGTCACCAATCAGTGTGATATTTCTTCAACTATTATGCTCTTTCTCTACCTGTATCTGTAATTGTCTTTATTGCCATGAATATTTAGCTTTTTTTTTTTTCTTGTAGTCTATGCCTTTTTCATTATTCTATCTCTTTTAGGTTTTTCTGGGTTCTTAGCATGGAGCACACGCCATTTTCTCAAGGATACATATTTTATCTTTTTTTTTTTCCCCATGGAATGTTCATTTGTTTGTTACTATCTCATATTGAGCTTACTGGATAAGTGATTGATTATACTTTTTTCCACTGTTTTTACTTCTTTTATTTATCAGTTCATTCATACTTGGAATCTCCATTATAAAAAAAAAAAATGTCTTGATGGAAAATTGAGTCATATGAATTGATCTTCTGTTACCCTTGCAAAATCTCAGTATCATATCATCAGCTTCTTACTTTAAACTTGCAACTCTTTTTTTTTTTTTTACTAGAACTTCTGGATATTTAATTTAGACTTTTTCCAATGGTTTTATTTCATGTAGAATGCCCATACTAATGTGCAGTTGTCTTAACCTTCTTGGTGTAAGTTTTTGTTTGTTTAATGACTTCAAAGCTACAGTCATTCTTTCTGTTGTTTTACTTTTTGCCTTGGTCACTACCCTTACTGATGGGGAATTTCGTAGTGGAGAAGTGAAAAATACCACAAGAAAATGTACACAAAACAACCAAAACATTTTTGTTATATAACAAAAAATCACTGTGCTTTATTAGCAGCATCTAAGAATTTTGATGCTTTGGGAATTTCAGATACCAAGGCACCCTTCTACAATAATTATTTGAATTTGGTCCCCCTATTCCATTTTGAACTAATTTGTCTGCTTTCATTGTGAGATCTACATTACTTTAACATTCAGAATATCAAAAAAAGGATATTTCAAGAAACAGGGGTATCTATAATAATTTAATTTCAAAAACTTTAGTCTCAAGTATATTCATTTTTTAAGAATTAAAAATTAAATGTGCAGCCAAATATATTATTCTGTTTATCACTTGTCACTAAATTAAACAGCTTTCCAGGAATTTCATCTTGTCCACCCTAGACATGGGAAAGTCAAAAGAATAGACTTCTCACAACAAAACCAATATAATTCGGTGAGTAGTGGTAAACTGAATAACAGACTGGGCTTCACATTTTAAACAGCTTGTCTAGCAGAATAATTTACAAGAGTAAATTAATATCACCGATGCTGCTTAAAATTCCTATATAAATATAGAACTGTTGTGTGAATTATGACATCTCAAAACAATGTGTATATATGTGTGTTTTGATGATAAGAATCAGTGCTTTGAAATAACATTAATTTTATTTTTTATAAAAATTTGAGGTTTTTTTTTTAATCCTTAAATTTAATTTACATGTTCTAGAAACTAAACTGAATATTTTTGGGTAATAATTCATACTAAGCAGACATTGTAAAATACTTGCTTTTTGCAAATTGTGTAATGTTTGATTAGTACATCAAATGCATTTAAACTTTCATTATTTTTAAGTTAACTTGTGTCATTTACGTACTTGCATTTTTGGTAATCATGGTAAATAATTAAAAGCCAATTGCTCTTTTGATATTAGAAAGTTTTTCTCATTGTGACATGATAGTTTATATTATACAAGGTTCTCTAAGTGAAGTTCAGAATGTATAAATTATTTACAAATTCATTTAATATAATTGAATATGCCTCCCCTACTGTTTGAAATTAACTGTATAATATTCTTTCTCACAAAGATTAAAAGGTTATGAGTGGTATCTAAAGTAAGGATTAAGTTTGAGGACCATGTCAGGTGTGTCTTGACAAAAAAAACACAGAAAAACGACAACATAGCTTACGGTATGAAAATTGATTTCCAGTATGATATAAATCTTTTGTTGCTATTATCCAATGTAAATTTCATACAAGGTATCTATTCCACGAGTTTATCAACATATTCACGATAATTTTTTATTGTAAAAATGGTTACATGGGACCTCCCATTATTTCAGTGACTTCATCATCCTATTGTCCATTATTGATGTGAAAAACTAGCTTTTACAGTGTAAGAGACCTATGAAATGTTATACGATCTCCACTTTTGTATCTCAGCTTGTTATTGAAATGGAGTTGACTTCATGTAAATACATAAAACTCATCTGCACACATGGAATGTTTGTACTAGTAGTAAATGAAATAAACAAATTAATCTATTTTTACTGATATTTCCAAATGATCCTAACAATAGATTAAAATGGCACTTTTACATTAAATTTTAAACTTATGCAGTTAACCTTTTTATGCCTACGGGTATATATGTACTTGGAAAACTAGAATACAGTGGTTTTGTTTTCACCATGTAAAAAATAAAAGAATCTTGGATGCTGTAATCATTTAATTTCTATAGAAGATTAGTTTTTTTTTGAGAAAGAGCCAATGGTTTTCATGTCATTCTATAAGTGGCAAAGATATAGTGAAATAAAGAACTTTGCCAAAAAAATCATTACTCACGTAGTAATATATAGGTTCTATTTTATGTCACATTGTGTGTACACTAACACAAGTACATGAAAAATAGCATAGTATCTTAGAATTACACATAACTTAATAAAGAAGTACATTATTTAATTAATTTTAATGATACATGTAAAAAAACTGTTCAGGTGTTATAGCACACCGCAGGCTAGAAGTACAAAAAACAACAGCTAATTTTTGTTGATTATATACACATTATCTGTGTTGGGCACATTAGAAAAAATAAGTATCTCATTACTAGCTATTAGATTTCAGAAAAAGTAATATGAAGTTAAAAACAAAACCCAACAAACTATAACCTGAGTGCTTTCAAAAGGTGTACCTTTCTTCTTCAGGGAAAACTGAGAGTACTTAAAAAAGTAATATACTATCCTTATATATATATATTATTGAATAAAAGAATAATATGTTACATTACTCCTTACATGTTATTTGATACTTTTTTCACTTTTGTCCAGTGAAACAGTTATTGTGATTATTACACTTTTTGAGCTAATTCCTAAAAATTGGTCTTGACACTATCTCAAAGAAAAATTATATCTATCGTGTTCTTCAGGTATTTGCTTAGAATTTAGAAACTGACATTCACTTGACTTTAAAAAAGAGAAAAACTAATGTTGATGTGTAACAGATAAGGTAACAAGACAATTTTGTTTCATTTATGCAGGAAGTAACTGAACTGGTACTCATTATATCTCATTAATCAAAAAAGTATTACTATTTCAGTAGTGAGTTACAAAAATGACATATTACTCCTACTTCTGCATGTTATACAATATCTATATATGTTTCAGTTCTTTGATGTTGTAGTGTACAAGGGTATGAGTCTTAATTATTGGATTTCATTGTAAGCAGATTGATATTCATAGGTATGTTCCATCCATTCATTGTTGGTCAACCTGAGGTTATTAAAAATTGGATAGAGGAATGTTAGAACATCTCAAAGAAAATGCTCCTTCACCTTATTCCTGTTATTATGTGCAGCTATATATATATTTATTTAGGTATTTATTCAGTATATAGGGATAAAAAGACCAACTTTGGGTACCTGAACTCACCTGCTTTATACTTGAAAAAATTGTCAAAGGAAGGAAAATGAGGACTCGGGAACTATTAATACAAAGTTTTCCAGTTTAATTGCAAAGTGATGTTAAACTTTTAAATAAAAGGGTGGAGGTTGGGAGTCTTATAGAAATGTAAGGTGGTCTTTTTAAAGTATTAGAATATGTTTTGTGTTTTTGTACATCTCATAAAAAAAGGGGTAGGAGTAGGGAGTGGGGTTATATTGTAGAACTTTAAGGTGGTTTAATTATACTGTTAGGTTATATCTAAATATTAAGGGTTAATGCTTTTCCAAAACTGGCTGCAGATAGTGAAAGGCAATAGGAATTGAGACATTGTGTGTTCAAGCAGTCATTATCTAACCCTTAACTACTTCTCTTTAGTTGTTAGCTTGTTTAACAATGCCTCTTGGATCTTTTGTGATACTCTGAATATCCCAACATGTTTGAGTTCTATGCCACAGGAATTATCTTTCAATGATTTAACAATGAGGACTTGTAATGAAAGAAGATTTTTTGTAGTCTCATTAAAGTGTTTTTGTTTTGTGTATTTAATAAATTAGTTCTAGTTACCAAAACAGTAATAGGCAATTTTTTTAATCAGCACTATAACACTATAATAATGAAATTAGCATAAATCATAAAGATTACAAAGAGATTCAATAATCAGCATTTTAGCTTGCTTTACTAGATCTCATCATCATTAAAATTCGTAATAGATAATGTCTGTTCATGGCACACAAATATGTTGGGGATATTCCATCTATCAGACAAGATCCAGATCTGATGTCAGACTAGCCAACAACTAAGGAAAATCAGTGAAATGCTACGAGGCAAGTATTTGGACCTACAATGTTTCATCTCCTACTGTCTTTTGCTGTCTGCTACTAGTTTTGGGGAGGCAGTCATCCTTAATATTTATGTAGTCGTAAATTACAAATTTCTACAATGTAAAACTCAACCTTCACCCTTTTACTGATGAGATTCACAAAAAGGCAAAAATATTGTCACAGTTGAAGTAAACCACACTATATTTCTACAAGACTCCAAACCTCCACCCTTTTATTCAATAACTGCAAAATAATATTAAACAGAAATAAAACCATTACCCTAATTTGTTCAAGTACAACCGAAATGAGCTGAGACAAGTCTAGCTACCTGAAGTTGGTCTTTCTGCTGTAGTATACTGAACAAAATACCTAAATATATTTAGTTAGTTACTTATAAGCCAAGGATGATCTTGAGTAATGGCCACTTAGTTCTCCACAAAGTAGTTTCTGTAATCAAGAGTTTACTTTTTAATATAATTTTTTCATTTATTATAAAGACGTAGAAACATTTTCGTGCCAGTCGTTATAAGAATTAATTTTGAATTTAAGAATAATTGAACATTATCTATAAAAAAAATACCATTGTTAAAAATCTCTAATTCAGAGATAATAATTTTTTTTAGTGGTATAAATGTAACAACGCTGTTAAGGGTAGGTAAATCAAGGATGGGAAAATCAAATTCCCTTCTTTTACCAACAATAGGGAATTCTCAATAGCTGCAACTGTAATTAGACCTCAACTTGGTCAAGAGATGATGCTGTGGGCTAAAGATTTCCACTTCAGAAAACAAAAACACAACATCTATGAGCTGCCAAGTCACAGTAAAGAAATGACCATCTGTACTTTGCCTTCTATAAAATTAATATTTAAGTAGTGTTGTTGAGTGTCACTGTTATTGCTTCTTTCTGTTATAAGCTCTTTTGGATAAATTAATTTTGAATTAAAATTCATGTTATTGATAAAGATTAAATAATCTACATAAGGAAAAATATACATACACAGATTAATACCAATTTAAAAATGAAATTTCATAGAACAAAATAAGTTGGCCATGTTCAAAGAAATTTGCACACATCGAAATGCCAGATTTTTTATCATACACTTGCTGGATTAAAATAGAAGTACATAAGCAAATAAGGATATTTCAATGGGTTCTAGTTTCTTTTCAAACATGACCAACTTGTATCTGTTATTTTATGAAAGTTATTTTTGGTTCGTATGTTTCTTTTAGAAATCCAAGAACAAAATTTCGTGATTTGGTTTTAAAAATGTTGACCATTGTATAAATTTGTTGCCTGAACTCTGAAAAAGTTCCTATTTTGAACTATCCCGTTTTTATAAGTTTATTGACTTAAACACTAGCCGTAGACTATATTAAAATATTGAATGATTAACGTTATATAACATACAATTAAAATTCTATTTAAATAACTGATCAACGGTCGTAAAAAGGCACGTAAAATCAAAAGTGAGAACTGCAAATTACGCTGGTCGTGTTATAGGATTGGCTAAAAAAAAAGTTATTTTGGCTCCACCTGATAATAAAATAGCTAGAAATATTAGAGAAACCATGGAAATAATAAAACACGGTAAAATTAATCATAAATGAGGATGAAGGTCAACAAAATCAAGAAGTAAGTAGATGATGCGTGTTTTTTTTGTTTTGTTTTTATATCAACTTATGCATGACTATTCCTTTTTTATATTTATACGGTGCGCAGCATTTGTTTTTCACACTCCTGAGGCCGAAATATGCAATGCCTTTTTACGACCGTTGTCAGTTTGTAAATAAAATTTTAATTCTGTATTATACAACGTTGATCGTTGGGTATTTTAATAAGTTTTATATATTTATACAAGTCTCTCTAAATTTTATCCATTAGTTTTAGACTTATTGTATCCAGCAAGACATTTCGTTTCAGTATGTTCAAAGTATATTGCTCAGTGGTGTTTGAACAGTAAGAATAAATAAGTTGCTGTAATTTTTCCAAATTATTGACTTTATTATTATTTATTTATTACAATTTAAAGAGTTTGTTTGTTTGGAAATTTCGCACAAAGCTACTCGAGGGCTATCTGTGCTAGCCGTCCCTAATTTAGCAGTGTAAGACTAGAGGGAAGGCAGCTAGTCATCACCACCCACCGCCAACTCTTGGGCTACTCTTTAACAACGAATAGTGGGATTGACCGTCACATTATACACCCCCACGGCTGGGAGGGCGAGCATGTTTAGCGGGCGCGAACCCGCGACCCTCGGATTACGAGTCGCACGCCTTACGCGCTAGGCCATGCCGGGCCACAATTTAAAGAGACTTACATAAATATATAAAATTTATTGAAATAAACAACGAAACTACATTAAATTACAGCAACTTTTCCAAATTGTTGACATTATTTATCTAGAGTGTATGTTAAAAATGCGTAGTGAAAAGTAATGTGAGCAAAATATTGGATTAGCCATGGATTTTATCTGTCTTACGACTCTTGATAACGCTTCTTTTAAACCTTATTGTTGGACAAGATTTGTGGATGTCACATTCTTGGTTTGGCGACGTAATAAAATCGAGTTAAAAAACTGATAACATAATGTTAGTTCTTTTCAATCTATGCAGTTTACATATGAGACTGAATAAGAAATATATTTATCTTTTTTAATGTATTTAAGAAAAACAGTAATGGAACTATTTTCACAACTGTTTATTGGAAACGATATTCAGTCCCTATATCACCACATCAAAGACCACTCATTTTTCATATTTATACTGAAAGAAAATTTAAAATTTGTTTTGATTCTACAAATATGAAAAAAACGAATTGAATTGTGTAGAAGGCATAACCAATGATAGAGGATAAAAGGTTGAAATCATTGAACGTATTATAAAAAAAAATTTATAAAATCAATATTTATTAAACTGTGTCTAAGATGTAACAAGTTAAATTCACCGTTGTATTCAGCAAACACGATGATATTCCTATTTTTAAGTATGTAATAATATTAAAGTTCATATTATTATATTTCATAGTACTAAGGATAAGGTCGAGTGGTTAAGGAGTTCAACTCGTAGTCTGAGGGTCGTGGATTCGAATCCCCTTCGCACCAAATATGCTCGCCCTTTCAGCCGTGGTGACGCTATACGTTGATACAAGAGTTACCCAACTTGGTGGTGGGTGGTGATGAGCAGCTGCTTTCCCTCTAATCTTGCACTGCTGAATCAGGGACGCCTAGTGCAAATAGCCCTCGTGTAGCTTTGCGCGAAATTCAAAAATAATTTTATTTTGGGGGATCAAAAGGTTATATATGTAAAAATAGATGGGATTGCAAGAGAAATATATTAATCAAATTAAACGTAATTGGGAATATCGTTCTAATAAACATAAAGGTAAAAAATATAGTGAAAATATGCTAAATCCTCATAATGAAAATAAAGACGCTTGATAAAACATAACATTTTGTTTACAAAGTTCGAACATTAAGGAATAAACTAATTCTATCAGTGTAATTTGATAATCGTGGTATGAACATTAATAACAAGCTGTAATGACACAATCACCAGTTTAACTAGTTTTAAGAGAAGTGGTTAACGGAAGGATAAAGTAAGAAACACGGGATAATAGACATATTGCACAACAATAATGATGACTATCCAGTTGATTTTTCTAACAAAGGTTACACAGTTTTCTTAAATTCTAACCACCAGCCAATTTTCATACCTCTCTTCGAATTTCCTCTCATTCTCTCCCTTCCTTTAAGAGTTCACAATCCTTACAAATTGAAAAAGGAAAAAAACAAACCTTTCATGAATATTAGATAATCAATAAAAATTTGGCATTGTCACTTTAATAATTGTTTGTTAGATAGAGATGAAGGTTTAGCCGATGAGGAGGCACAGTTCTAGAAAGAAATATTGACTTCTTATGTATGATACTTGTACTACCCTCATAAATTGCAGTGAGCTTAATATGTCCTTTATAAAACTACCCTCTTGAGAAGCTTTTACTCCTGGTAATTGCAGCATAGAACTGCTGAAAATACAGTACTTTAATTTTGATCGTCGGCTAAATGTTTAAACTATGCTGTAGCCTGCATATTTTCCTACTTTTACTAAATGATTGGCGGCCCGGCATGGCCAAGCGTATTAAAGCGTGCGACTCGTAATCTGAGGGTCGCGGGTTCGCATCCCCGTCGCGCCAAACATGCTTGCCCTTTCAGCCGTGGGGGTGTTATAATGTGACGGTCAATCCAACTATTCGTTGGTAAAAGAGAAGCCCAAGAGTTGGCGGTGGGTGGTGATGACTAGCTGCCTTCCCTCTAGTCTTACACTGCAAAATTAGGGACGACTAGCACAGATAGCCCTCGAGTAGCTTTGTGCGAAATTCAAAAACAAACAAACAAAACAAATACTAAATGATTGAAATTCGCATGTTATGCCAAATTTCAAACTCTTGACTTTTTCTTAACAGAGTTCTTAGCAATCAGCAATCCTTAAAATGTCTTAAATGGATCGTGTATTTGTTAAAGCTGTTAAAAAGTTTTAAATTCATGGGTTTAACCTTGAGGCCTTAAAAAGGTTTTAAATTTAATTTTTATAGGTATTGATGTCGTATGTTTTTCTTAACTTTGGTGTGTTCTATACAGCACCTATGCTTAACAATATTACAATACTTTGCATTTATTCCATTTGGACTTACACAAGTGGGAGTACAAAGGCGAATTTGGCTTGTTTGTATAGACGTGCACTGTGATACTAATCCAAATAGCGGGACTAGTTAGTCCACCGTGATTATGGTATGTTTCTGTCAAGCCTGGGGTTTTAAGAACTTTAACCATAGTGTGTGAATTGCACTTTATATTGAAATATTAATACCAACTTTTAAAAGTGTGTGTTAAATGATGAATTGCTGGAGAACAGTCGATATAGCCATTAGTTTACCCAACACGGCAAGTACGAAACCTCGTGATGACGAGAAACCTACGCGAAGTTGAAATACATCTCAGGACGGCTGGAATGGGTGTTCACACTTTTACTAATGAATCAGAGAACAACGTTTCGATCTTCTTAGGTCATCTTCAAGTTAACCAATAAATTAATCCAATAAATAGCATGCAAATGCATGCCTACACGTCTTAAAATTGTCTTAAGCAAATATGTTGGTATATTCGTCTTGATGAAATATCTTGAACAATTAGAAATACTTAGGAAAACACTCAGTTTTATAACGATTTTATAAACGTTGTTTCAGTACAAGGAACAGTGTAAGGTGTATGAAAATAAAGGTTGTAAGTGTACCGGATGAAATGGAAAGTAACACCCAGTAGGTGAAACAGGAAATTCCACCATTGCTAGTACTAACCTTCCAACTGATAGAAGGACCATAAGGAAAAGCAAAGAACGTGTTAATGAATAGTAATAGTCGAAGAGGAGGTTAGTGTTACTTTTCATAAGTGTTTGTGTGTGTGTGTGAGGATACAATTTGACTACAAGTGTGCTGTTCATTGTCATGGGAATAGCAGTAGAGAGCAACAATGCAGAATAGCTAAATAGATATTGGTTGATGAGACCTGTGGACTGAGCAGTATGGGCATTATGTATAATACATTTTCTGTTAACAGTTGAAACATAATAACAAATGCATGCGGAAAAGTGTCACTTGACGAATGTAATACACTAACTGCTTGATTTCTAAAGGTAGTTTTAGCGGAGAGCAGTGATCATTACTAAGTAGTTATAACCCTGTCTGCATCAGCCTATTTAACAAGATGATCCTTTGAACAATTCCCTTCCTTTTATGTACTGGAACCTATAAAGATCCTGTTACTGGAGCTACTTTAATGACCAGAACCTTATATTTGGCATGAATAATATGTACCTTTCCACCGAGCCAAAGACACTTGGAAATAATCTAACCTTCCCTTTGGTAGATCCTATGAATAAACTGACACTGAAGCTTGGAGGTCAAACCACTTAAACTGTAAGAGATCAATTCCTCTGGCAACCAGCTCTTGCCAACAGAGTAGAACCACCAATGATGCAGTCAACTTACACCTTTACACCAGTCATTGCTAGCTCAACTACTACTGCCAATAACGAGGAAAGAAGAAATGGTGGATGTCTCGATACTGAGAGTCTATACTTTGATGTAGCATTTAAGGATGCATCTCAAAAGCAAAGCGAAAACATTAAGTGCATGTCCACTTCCAGTAGGGCCATTACATTTGAAACCCAAAGAAAACCCACTAAGAGATGAAGTCACCGTAAAGGTTGGTCGAATATAAGAAGCCAGGTATACTGCATTGTCTTAATCACCTCTTTCAGTGGCAACTACTTTGATTTGTTAGACTACCATACTCAGTCGTAACCAGACCAAACCGGTAATGAATGCCTTGCCTTACAGGTCACAGAATCATTGCCTACCACTACTACCTTCATATGGAACAAGGAATTCTCTACCTCTTTAACTGAACAAAAACATTAGGAGGCCAAAATTCAAATAGCCACTTGCAAAATGGCCTAGAGTTATCTCCATGGTATAAAGAATTTACTTACCGACAACTTCACTCAATATCATCGATGTAGTTCTGATAATTATGCAAGATCGACTTCTAAAGTGGTATCACAAGAACTAGTCACCAAATAAACGGGAGCTAGGCGTTAATTAATCTATGCTATCTTTCCATTTAGATGAAAAGGTCCACCACTTTAAAGTAGATCAGGTTGACCTACAGTACTGTACAAGTGTTAGGACAAGAGAATATGGGATAGTCTTCCTTCTCGTTACAGAACGTAAATTTCGACGCTATGGCAATTCTTCACTGATTCATGTTGAAAATTGAATGAGTCAGGGTGAGAATACTTATAATTCTATAGATTTCCCATATACTTGTTCCAAGGGCATGCCATAAAGGTTCTGCTTCAATGAACATAATGATCAAATTTAGGGCCTGAAGTAACTGTCATGGTATTTCATGCAGTATTTTAATTATACAGAAAGAAGCTAGCATATAGTACCAGTAAATGCTAGAATAAATCAATTTAATAGCACTTTACAAATAAACTTTGATAAAAACAGTGTGTAACACTATATATTAAGTTTTCTTGTCATGCCCCAACCCAGTAAGTGTAAATAATTGTCAATAGAGCAGAGAGTTCACATAAAATATTTAGATTTTGCTGGTTGGACTATCGGACAAACTGCTGCAGACTTGAAATGCTCCTCAAACACTGTCAAGTACAACCTAGATCACAAGACTGAGACAGATAAATTTGAAAATGAGAAAGAAAAAGGTAGAAAACCTAAACTCAATGATACTGATGCCAAGAATCTTCATTTATAGAGCCTTAGGGACAAAAGAAAGACTGTTACTGATTTGAAGCACGAGATAAACGACCATGCACCAACTTACATAAAAGTGTACAGATCTACAGTATCAAGAAAACTCAACGAAAATGAAATATTTAATCATGTAGAGATTTTAAAAAATTTACTTCGATCTCCAAATATTGTCAAGAGACCAAAATTTGCTAAAAAGTACAAAGTGTGGACTGTTAATGATTGGAAAAAGACAGATGGATCCAAGTTTGAAATATTTGGTTCAAAGTACAGGTCGTACATCTGGCAGAAGATAGCTGAGATATATTTACCAGAATGCATAACATCCACCATAAAGTGTGGGGAGGCAGTGTGACGGTCTATGGTGTTTGTCTGCTAAGGCGACAGGAGATCTTTGTAAGAAAGATGAAATAATGAACCAGCATAAGTACCGTCAAATACTGGTTTATTATAGTGTACTAAGTGTATTTTGTATTGTGGGTAAAGAACATAATGATCCCAAACACTCATTCAATGTATGCATGCATTATTTATCTAAGAAACATGATGCAATGGCCCACAAAGAGCCCTGATCTTAACCCAACCGAGAATATGTGGGACTTTATGTATTAAAAGCTTTGCAGGTCAATAGTTACTTCCAAAGAAACTTTGTGGGAGTGTATTAAAATAATTGGAGTAAACTCCCAAAGGACACTTTGCTTAAATATGTTGCAATAACGGCCTAAAGACTGTCTGCAGTTATTAAAGCAAAATATAATACACAAAATATTAAGTATTTGCCGAACTCAAGCACTTCCACTAAGTTTCTGTTGTACTAAGAATGAAGATTAATAACATTTTGATATTTCACTTGTATTTTACCTTCGACTGTTCTTTGAAAGTAGCTTGAAATGTAGTTTTTGACTTTGTACTAACATATTTGCACAGTACTCTAGTTTAGACACTACTTGGGGTACCATAACAATTATGTCAAGCTCTAAATTTGATCAATATATTCATTCAAGCAGTACCATGATGACATACCCTTGGTACAATTATATAGAAATTATAAAGAATGATTAGTATACTCACCTTTGCTCATTCATTTGTCAACTGGGTTGAGTGGAGCATTACCATAATATTGAAATTTACGTTCTGCCATGGTATAGAAGAATTAGCCCCATAAACTGAAAAGAATGACAAAATATTCTATTGTCCATACACTTTTGCAGAGTGCTGTATTTTGTCACACTTTAGCGAAATAAGTTTCATATGAAAATACCACAGGGTAAGTAGGAAAAAAACTGATGCTTTGATAACATAATATTTTATTCAAGAGTTTTTCTAACGTATGCATTGTCATTTGCTCCTACTATTTTGTTATCAAATTCAAAAAAGTTTTTGTTTTTGATAATGGCACTTTTCACAACTCAAAGGACTCATGACAAAGAGAAAGAGTTGGTCAATCAAAAAAGATTATTGAGAAAATTGACATGTTTTGGAGGAGCCATTTTTGGGGCATCACATTTTTACTGCTGCTTCAAAAGTCCATATAATTCATCTTTTTGCAATTCGTGATTCAAAACCAAGAACCAACACTGTCCAATGCATCCAGAATAGCTGCTCACGCTCTTCCTCTAAGGATCATCCACAGTGTGAAGAAAGCATGGAAGAGCTAGTGTAGCGTTTGATGAGCCCAAGACAACATGGAGCATTTCTCACGAGCAAGGCAAAACAGATCTTGCTTCTGACACAAAAAGGTGTTGTGAAAAAGTCTTTGAACAATTTTGTGAGTATTTTAAGCAGGTAAATGCTTGAAATTAATGGTCTCCAGAGCAGGTGTAACATTACTTTGTCTTGAATTTGGATGGTCTGGCCTTAGATAGCATTAAGGTAACTGTTGCAAACATTGGATAAAGCATGGCGTTCTTAGGATGAATATACTGTGAGGATATGTGGTAATGTTTGCTTGTGAAACATTAATGCTCTGTGGGAGAGCTTTTCATTGCTCAGGAAAAGTAGATTGCATTAGTTTATGTGGAAAGGAAGTCATATTAAATACGTTTACATAAGTGATATTCTACGATGTACTACTGACAAAGTCTGGTGTAGTACAATTATAGAGTCTGCAGATGAAATAAGCTGTTTCCTGTACATAAAGTAAGCAGCATTGTGAGTTATTGAGTGTTCTGTTTCCTACTGATAAGTCAACAGCATGGTGAGTGAAGCAGAAGTATCTGAGACTAGTGATAACACTGGGATTGCATCCAAAATGTCACATCTTAAAGAAAATAAAGTTATAAACTTCTTTTGGATTACTAATGGAGAATTGTGAAAATTAGACTGGATGCTGTATTATTTACTCAGTGACTTATCAGCAAAATATTGGTAATACGTTTCTTATTAATTGCCACCATGCAGATTTCAATGGAGTACTAGTGATGCAACTAGTACTGAGATACAATGGATGTTAAAGAATCGGATCATTAGGCCTTCAGAGAGACAGCCCCGTCATCTTCATTAGTGCTTATTAGAAAGTAAGATATTCCTCGGTTTTGTATTATTGATTTAAGAAGGTTAAAAACAATAGTTTGTATTGATGCCATCCTTCACTATGTACAAATTAGTATATAAAAGCATTGAAAGAGACCCATTGGTTGCAGTTGTTAGACCTGATTCTTGTATATTGACAAATAAAGCTTGATGGCGAAAGCAGAACTAAGATTGGTTTTAGCAAGAGTGATGGCTTATATATATATTGTGTCATGTCATTTTGCCTGTGTAATGTTACTGTCACTTTTGAGTGATTATTTTATCTTACACTAAAGGTGCAACATAGAAGATATTCATGATCTGAGGTGATGTTCTACTAGTGTTTGGCTGAACATTTACGTATGCAACTGAGAAGAAGACAATAGTATTCTATGGGATACAAAATGCAGGCTTGTAACTAAAATGAGAAAAAATTGTTCATTCACACAGAATAAGAATTATTATTCGTATCAATAAAGTGGAGGCTCACTTCACTTGGAGTGAAAAATGTGATGAAGCATTTTGATCCCAAACCATACTCTAGAGATTCTCCAATGCTGAAACATCTACACTAAGACCTTTAGTTCTTGTTTGATAGTGACGTTAGTGGCAGTAGAATTGCAGCAGTTGTCACAGTTGCAGGGTAACCTAGAATACATTAATTGTATGCTCACAGCCTAAAATTTAGTTTTCATTTTCGTAAGACATTATCAACGCTGCTTGCGTGTCAAAAGTTCGCTGTTCAAATGGATTATATAATATTGAAATGGTTAATAAACTTTAAAAATCGAGAGAAGATGGTAGCATGATTAACAGCATTGCAGTAGTATTATATAGTCACACAGTATTGCCCAGGCGTATAACATGAAAATGAAGATTGTTTTAGCACATGGTGAGTTTTTATCTGTTAAGTGAGTGTACAGACCTTGTACACCATGTTGGAGATGAAATATTCTGTATAAGTCACACAGTAAGAGATTCTATTAATGGATGGATGTCACTCTTAGCAATTCTAGATTTTCTGGAAGACTAACTGGTAAACAAAAATCTATAATAGGTGTTCCTTGCCATACAGCAAGGCTAAACCCAACCAGCTCAGATTGAGAAATATAGCATAGATGAATATAACGCATTTCACCTAAATCAGAAGTTGTGAATATAGGAAAATATGTTATTAACAAACACCAAGCCCTGAATCTCAGCCTGTGTTGTAGTTGATTGTCCTCAGAGCTTTAATGCGAAATATTCTCCAGGTTATCTAACATAAGGACACTAAGGTATCAAGTCATTACCCATACTCGTGTTAATGTTCAAAGGTGGCACTGCTTGCCGAATGTGAGTCAAGATGTTTATTGTTGATCTTAGTACTGTATGGTATATGCCATCCAGAGAAAAAGCTGGTCAAAACAGTATAACTTCTAACAGAAAATTGTTCGTTCTTTTCTAGAGATGTAACAAAGTTATCTGTAGCTACTTGCAGTCATCAACTAATTTATAAACTACTAAGTAATTATCCAAGGCAAAATCCTCATGTTTTTGCAATAATTTCTTGCTTGATCTAACCAAGCGGCATCCGTTCATATTTTCCACACTGAATTCTCCTTCATATCTTTGAAAAACTATATAGTTTCTCTTTGTACAATGAAGAGTTAATTTTCCTCTTATAATATACTGAAAAAATACTGCAGTAATGAATACTTTAGTTGAAAAGTTTTAGTGTGGCAGAAAAATATTGACGATGATTTATTTAATATCTGAAAAGAAAAAACATTTTGAGTTTGATGACCTGTAAATGTTAGGATATTATTAGATTGCATATACTATGTTGTAGTTTGGGGAAGTTACGCAAGTAAATTGCATGGGACTTGTAGGTAGTCTGTTTTATGCTTCTGATGTTTAATTATGATATGTGTATATGATAATATATAAGTATAGAAAATACGTGTATACTTTT
The DNA here is from genome assembly GCF_004210375.1 of Tachypleus tridentatus. Lineage (NCBI taxonomy): Eukaryota > Metazoa > Arthropoda > Merostomata > Xiphosura > Limulidae > Tachypleus > Tachypleus tridentatus. The sequence goes on from NC_134834.1 coordinate 40,817,796, forward strand.
AAGTGTTTGTATGAACATTACTCTTTCATAACTGATGTATCACACAAAAGTATCAGTTACTGAAAACAATTGATAAACAGCTTGTAAATGGGAATAAATGATTTGATCTAAATGTTAAGACCTTGGAATATAAGTTTAACACTATAGGTATGGGTTAAAGTTAAACCAAAACCTCTTAAACTGTTGGGACCTAAAAATTTACAGAATTAGAAAATAGTATCAATGATTAACATGGTGTCGGCCTTCAAACCTATCAAAATAAATTTGATTTAAATTTTTAAAATGGACTTTACTTAAGTTAGCATTATTGATATTTCTTGCAACTTTATTCTTCAATGTGTCATTAGTATTCTCCATTCTAATATGCTTAGACCTTGAAGTCCCACTTGATGATCACTGTTTGGCGAAGAACTGGGTTTTTTCTGCCATCCAAAAACATTTCGAGCTGGCATAGCTTTCAAGCATGTAAAACTCATGGATGAATTTGCTTTGCTACCAAATACACTGAATGTAAGGGATCTGGCTAAAATGTTTGTTTAGCTGTTTTTAAATCATCCATAAGGCCTAAACCCTCACCACATGAAGTGATCTCTGCCTCAGAGAAACTAACAGTCTACTATCATGTCATTTGAGCTGAGTATATAAGACACTCAACCATAATCATCAAGTTCAACGCCTTTAATGAAGCAAGCATTGTGGTAGACATCAGATCTCATCACTACTCTGAGAATGTACCAAATGTCTACACACCTTCAATATAGCCGTTATATTCTGAACCTAAAACGTTCTTCTCAGAGCTAATGTTATTTTAAAGGAAGGCTAAGCATTGGAAAGGGACCTACAAAATCTCCACCCACTCTGATGTCCTCCACAACTGTTGGTAGAAGGATCACTGGCATAAGAATCAAGCTGGTCATCAAGATCTCACAATCTATTTATCCCCATAATCATCAAAAGCAAAAACGTTCAGAATTAACAGCAAATCCAGTGGTGTTACTGACCATTAGAACCAACACAGGAATGAAACAAGGAGCTTCCACATAAACAACGGTCAAGCCATTGTTACTGAAGATATTCTGTGAACTTTTTCGGTGGCACCCCACTTCAACGGCATTGCCAAAAGGAGGCTGCAACATTGCCTGGGGCCTGATTAACAATGAAGGATACAATCCAAGTCCATTGCTGTTATCATCACAACTAGAAAACGATGTTTGATCAGCTATGGGTCTAGTTGACCAAAATCCAAAGAATCTTGAACAAGGGTTAAGAAACCATCATGTAACATATAATTGACAGACAACTTCCATATTGGATGGTGCTGTTGAATTGAAGGCAATGAAGATTGATCATCATAGCTGTTGTGGGTAAGTGTATATTTTAGTATGTATATTATGCATTTTTTAGTTTCCTTAAATTAATATATTAATTAATCCTCTATATCTGTTATTTAGAATTTATTTATTTGATCTAATATCTGTTTTTTTTAATGGAGAGTGTTGTAATAAATATATTGTTCGAATCTCCTATTATTTGGCAAACCTCTGTTGCCATTGTTGAGAAAAATCTGTTTTACGTGATAATATCAAATTGTAAAGAGCTTTATGTGGCTGTGTGTCCAACATATCATGAAGAAATTAATCTTACTGGGGAGGTATCCTTCTTGGAATCAACTAAACTGTTAATCTGTAAAACTTAATACTCTCTGTATCATCAAATTTATTTTCACAAATGTTTCTCCAACTCCTATATTTATGAAAGTGGACTTTCCTCTCCCATTACCATGTTTCTAGTAATCTCATCCTTAAGGGGATGAGGATGAAAATGAATTACTGAAAGAGACAATTGACAGACCAGCTCCTGACTTTCTTAAATCATCTGAAGTTGTATCCAAGGAGCGTCATGTCTTCATTTTCTTAGCATTTTAAATGTCTCACATTCACTGCAACAGTTCATACTGTGCAACCCAGATATTCCAGCTAAAGAGTAGCTGTCGTCAACCTCCAAAACTTGAAAGTGTGTTACTTGTTCTAGGATGCCATTAGCAGAGACAGCACTGCAGTTAGATCTAGGTACACTTTTGACAGAATGTACTGTAAAATATTTTACTGAGCTATTTGTTGTCACTGAGCAATATGTCTAAGAAAACCCATCTGGCAAGAAAGGTTGAATTACCAGACTCTCCAAAAATTGTAGTCATAGTGACAACTCGGAAATATTTGATTTGGTTTGAATTTCGCGCAAAGCCGCTCAAGGGCTATCTGCGATAGCTGTCCCTAATTTAGCAGTGTAAGACTAGAGGGAAAGCAGTGAGCCAACACCCTCCGCCAACTCTTGGGTTACTCTTTTACCAACAAATAGTGGGATTGACCGTCACATTGTAATGTCCCCACGGCTTAAAGGACGAGCAATGTTCGGTGTGATGGTGATTCGTACTCGCGTCTCGCAGATTATGAATCGAGTGCCTTAACCATCTGGCCATGCCCGGCAGGTATATTTGGAGACCCAAGTGAACACAACACCACCTTAATGAGTTACACATTACTGGTATGATGATTAGAGACCCAGAAATTACCTTTAAAGGTTCTGACTGCTATGCAATAGTAAAATGATTTCCAGGCCCTGATACCATGGATAGTATTACTATCAAATGTGTGCAGTGTGGTGGATAAGTACATGATACTTTACTCTCCATGAAGAGAAATTATGACAGGAGAGGAAGTGAGCTAACTACAGCGCAACATAAAAGTATGCCAGGCCTAGGCAGCATTTATCGAATTTCAGTGGAATGTAAAATATGGTGTAAAAGACGAAGACATCAACAGCGACCCTGGGTGATCTATGGGCTATCAGTCTCAAGTAATTCTGTTGAAGTTCTTGAGTGTAGATTTTTTTTGCATATTTTACGAATCAATATCTAACCTTCACGTTTCTTTATAATATATATATATATACACACTCTTTGTATTTCAGTGTATTTTATTTCTTATTTTAGTATATTATGTGTTCATTCTTGATTTTTATGAGTTTTAAGAATCATCCCCCCAATTGTTCAGCCATAAGTTTGAGATCTCACATCATTCAAAATGGTGTTTTATTAGCCCTTTGTGTAGTTTTACTTCTGACAATAAAGAGAGCCATATTTTTAATCTTTAATTTTTTGTAATGAATACTGTTTGAGCTTTGACCATATATACAAAGTGATTGATTAAATATTTAATTTTTAAGATTTTTGTTGTTGTTCTTAGTATATGATTTTGTTACAAATGTAACCTTTCTTTCATTTTAATTTCAATTTCATGTGGAAATATTTGTTTTATCGTGTAATCGTGACGATTTTTATTTATTCAGCTTTAACTTGATTTTATATTCTTTTTAATTTTCTGATAAACTTCTTTAATTTTAAATTTTAGTTTGAACCAATTTTACTGATTATTTTACCTTCTTTTTTACACAAATAGTGGTGTATATTCATGGTGAAACTAATGTTTTAGAGCTGTATCAGATAGGTCCACCAGATAACGAGAGAGTCACTCAAGAAATCGATTATAAAGTAATGCTAAATCTCTCACTAACTTAAGTAATATAAAATTAAGTAACTAGGCTGAACACAATATGAATAATATTTGTATTAACAGTAAACACAGCGTGTACATGCTTCAATAAAGTATAATTGATGTTACTATAGCTCGATCCCTTCAGTTGTCAACTATTTAGTTTTGATGAGACCAACTCCAATGATATTTTAAACTGCACTGACCAAATGTAGCATTTTTAGCATGCAAGGAAATTCACATTTACCCAGTGCAACCAATGTTTCTCACGTAACTGGTCCTCCTCCTTACAACACTGGTGAGGCAATAATTTCTAGATGGCACCGTTGAAAAACATTGCTGTTGAAATCTTTACACAATGTACAATATTCAAAAATATATTTCCAGGAAGGAACAGATATTTTCTTTCATTTTAATCACCACTCTGGTAGCTGAGAATGCAATTGACTTCACGGTTTTCTAGACCACACTTTGTAAAAACGGCATATATATATTAAGGACAAATTCAGAATAAATACCATGATACTACAAGAAAATGTAAATGCTTAGTATGTTATTATACTATGCTTTCTTATAGCAGGCCAAACTAAATGCCACTACAACTAGAGTCAAATAAAAACAATTTAATTTCTGGAATCTTCAACTTAATCTTCGCCAGTTTCAACTCTGATACAGTTATTTGAAGTTTATTAACAGTTTAAAGACAAAGTAAACTTCGATAATCAACTCTGTGATTTGGTTGTATTGTTCTCTTAGTAGTTTGAGTAGAACACATAGGCAAGTAAATAGCATAATCTGTTGGGAAGGGGGAAATGTATAAGGCAGCAGAAGTATTTGTGGTTATAAGACTTCCAAATCTTCTCCAGTCGACATTCATATTTTGCAGCAACTGTCTACGATGATTTCAATTGTCTCCAGCATCCAGAGAATTTTTCAGTAGAGAAATGTATCCATCTCTTTTTTTTTTTATATCAGAAACGTGAAATCCTCCTATAGTTCCACCAGGTCTTCGATCCACTTAGTAACTTTGAAAGGTCCTTTCTAACTTAGAACAAATGTTGCAGTAAAATTATTTACTATAGAAGATAACAGGTATGCTTTTAATAATACTAAGTAACCTATTTTGAAAGTTTCTGGGTTTATTTTACGGTTTTATGCTTGCTAGTGGTGCTTCTGAGCTTTTTTAATGTCACTCAGTTCCAAGGAAGTAACATCACTCATCCCAAATTGAATATGACTGATGTTTAACATGTAAACTCGTGAATGGAAATTTTAATTACAAAAAAAATTCAGGTAACTAATTGTTCCAAGTTTGATTATTTTTCTGAACGTAAGCAGATATCATTCTACCTTGATTTCTATATCCTCTTTCAATAGTATTAGACTGAGAATTAAATGTAGTTGTAAAGATATATACATTTTCCTTAGGTTTGCAAATTTTATCTGTCTAATAAGACATAAATTGGAGTCAACTGTCTGTCACTGAAATGCCATATCTACAAAAGTAATCATTAACTAGTTTTACTATTACCATAATAGTTACTGTTTGAAAGGATTTAGTTCTACTCATTTACTGAAATAATCTGTTACAATCAACAAATAACTGTTCCCTATACTAGATCTCGGATAAATTCCCATATTGTTTAATCCCATTGTTTTACCAGTTTCCAGTAGTCTAGTGCTTTTTTAATATCCGTCTGCCTGTTATTGATCAAATCTGGTAGTTTGACATACGTGGCTTGATAATGCGTATTTTTGTGTCCTGTCACGTACCAGGCCAATTACTACATCTGTATATGTTGTCTATTGTTTTTCAAACACCTAGATGATCAGCTGTAGGATGTAATTCTGTTAACGGTATATAAGTCTCAGTGTTTTTGAAATAACTGTTCTGTAAGCACCATTACTAGCAATCCTTTGTTTTTTTATAAATAACATTGTAATTCAAGATATAGTGCTTCAATTTATTTACAGTCTTTGTAACTATGGTAGAATTACCTGACAATTGTCCACCTTTCAGAGTAAGGGTAAACATTCTTATATTCATCATCTTTAGCTTATTCAGTAGCCAATTGTTCTTGAGTGTTAACACTGACAATGGCAGAAAGTTTAGGTAGAGGTTCTACTGATCGGGTAACTGGTTATCTTTTCACTTTTCTTTGGAGTATTTCAAATGTTAAGTCCTGCAACTTTATTGAATAACACATCAGTCTACCAGTTAACTTCTGAGCTTGCTATAATCATTTCAAGGCAGTATGTTCTATGATCACTGTAAGTTCTTCTCCATCTAGTTCTATTTTGAAACTTTTCTATAGCCCAGAATATGACAAGGCATTAGAACTCTGTAGTAGTATCATTTTTCTGCAGAGTTCAGTGTTCTAGTAGGATATACTGTGACAATTTTTTGACACAGAACTACTTTCAATCCAACAATTGAGACATCTGTATGCAAGAAAATAAATAAATAGTGTTCATCTTTATTAGAAGTTGCAAGACAAGAAATTCACATTAAACTTGTTTTATTTTCTAGAAGCATCTGCACACAGAAATGTTCATTTCCACTTACTGTGCTTTTCTAAATAACTAATATCAAAGTTTAACAATTATGACAAAATTTGGTATAAACTGTTTATACCATGCACACATACACAACAATATGCTTAACTCTTTGAGGTTCTTTAGAGTTGTGAAGTCTAACAATTTTTACTTTATCATCGTTTGTGTGTACTCTATAAGAAGTAAGTTTAAATAATAAATATCATACTTCTGGTTAACAAAAATTGCTTCAACAAATTTTTACTGTGAAAAACTTACAGAAAACCAACTGAAAGTTTTTAAGATGCTGTTTAAATATTGGAGAACACACACACACGTGTGTGTGTGTGTATTTATATATAATTTTCTTGGTACTTGTATGTAATTTTAAAATAATAAATAAAAACAAACAACTTTAAAAAGAGTATACAATTAAAACATTTTAAATTCAGGCCAATCCACGTTTTAAATTCTGTATCTAGTTTAACATTACGTGTTTCTTATTTATTATTTTAACACAATAAAGTAATTAATATAAACCTTGGAACATTCAACTGCTTCTGCTAATGTCTTATCCATAAGTCTTTGAAAAGTGGCAGGAGCATTTTGTCAGACCAAAAGGCATCATTTTAAATCGATAGTCCGTTTTCTGTTCTGAAGGCAATTTTATGACAGTTCTCCATTTTTACAGTTATTACCAATATCCACTTGATAAGTCCAATGCACTGATTAACTCGCATCAGACAAACCATTCCAAATATCACTTATATGACGCAATGGACATTAGTCAAATACTGAGATTTGGTTTAACTTTCCGTAGTCCACACAGAATCTGAAATCATAAGACGTCTTCTTCACTACTGCACAAGCCCAAGAAGAATTATGGGTCAATTATCCCATCACGGAGTATTTCATCCAACTCATCTTGTAGAAATTGTCATTTAGTGAGTGAGAAAAAGTAAAGTTTACCAAACAGTAGCTTTCCATGAGTGGTTACGATGCTATGAGCTTGGTGGTTGGGATGCTCGACTCACAATCTCAGGATCGAAGGTTCTAATTCCCATCATTGAACATGCTTACCCTTTCAGCCATGGGAACATTGTAATGTGATGGCCAACCCAACTATTTGTTGGAAAAAGAGTAGCTCGAGAGTTAGCAGTGTGTGGTGTTAACTAGCTACCTTTTTCTCTAGTCTAAATTAGAAACGGATAGCACAAATCGCACTTGTATAACTATGCACGAAATTCAAAACAAATAATAAAATAGTGCATTCATAATGTCAGAGGAACATAAAATAATAAAACCTTATAACCTGAGCGTTTCCAAAAGACAGACCTTTCTTCTTCAGGGGCAAAGTGGGAATGGTGGTGTAACTGAATGAGTGGTGTATACAAAAGTCATAAAAGTCATCTGGGCTTGAAGGAAGCGTTTTTGTACAATTGTCATTTCATGATGTTATAAAAACACGTAAGTTCTAGAAGACTTGATAGAAATGAGAAATGTACCTTATTGTGCTTTCGAAAGGTGGACCTTTCTTCTTCAGGGGGAAAATGAATCCACCTTTTGAAAGCGCTCGGGTTACAGGGTTTCTAGTTCATTTGTATAATTTTCAACGTATTGTTATGTGTCTTATTTCCGATGCAATACGCCCAGGAATGAGGGACTTGTGTAAAAATGTGTTATAGATGTTTTGTTTTATATATTGTGAAGAGAAACTATACTCAAATGTTGTTAATGTAAAATAAGGCTACATATGGAGACTAACTGAAAAAAAATGTTAATGGATCAATTTCTAAAAATTGGTATGGAAGTTTATCACTAATAAGTAGTAAGTGTAATATAGTAAGTAATATAGATTAGAGGTAAACATTGAGAGCTAACACCACGTAAAAAATAAAGAAAGAAATAACAAAAAATAATTTTCTGGCAGAGAACAAACAAATAATTCCCTGATCTAGATTCATTGCACAAGGTTGAACAGTATTTAAATTAGCAATCCAATAAACCTCTCTTACCTCTCTATCAGCTTTAGTTTTAAAGTCGGTTTCAGTGCCATTGAAAGTATCATTATTAATAGAATGACCAGGTGGGTTGAAGTGTTGAGCAACAAGGAAATCTTGCGTTGTTGAAACGTTCTCTAAGAATCGTTTGAGTATGACCTATACGTTGATGATTGCATTTTTTACACTGTATAAGGTAAATGGTATTCTGTGTTCCACAAGTGATTACTTTAAAAAGTTTAGTTTCTCTGGTTCTTTAGCTGTCCTTGACGTGGAGTCCTCATCATTCACCTCATCTGTTTTTACTGCTTTCATTGATGACAGAGCTGATTGTAGCTTTGCTGTCATTAATGTAGTTATGGTGGTGTTGGTAACAATTAAGGTCTTTATCACTGCAACTTCACTCATTTCCTTTAGTTCTAAATATTTCAGTTCTAGAAATGTGTTTCTTGACTTCTGAATGTATTATATATTATTCACTGGAGGCGAGCAACAAAGAGGTAATCAGATTTTTTTTATGTGGTCGTGCACTTGCAACTGAATAGTGGGTTAGCGATCAACATTGTTTTTATGATACTTCGAACTCCTGCTTCACAGGCTCTGATGAAAATGGCATTGATATCCTTCGTTATTGGTGTGTTGCCTTTAAAGTTGGTTCTTTAAGCAGAGATGAGTTTTATAATTAGTGAAGTACATCAAAGTAAGCTTGGCTTCTTCTTGTCATTCGAAACCAACAGCAGCTGTCCAACCACTGAAGAAATGAGGGATAATCCGAAAATTGCCACTGTGCGGCTCTTACATCAGATGTATCGGTAAGAAATGCATGTTCGTCCAACAAACTTCAGGATTGGCTTACAACGTAAGTTCTTTGCCGAGGAGGAAGTTCCAGGCATACAATTACTCATAATCATAATTATCTCCATGGAATTGTATAAAAAAGAAGAAAAATAAAACAAATCCAATAAAATATAGCAAGATATCTAATCTTTCAAAGAATATTATCCTTGGCATATATGAAATGGTAAGCCCACAGGTTTCATTGGATATGCTTGACCAATATCATTTTAGTCATGACATCCTATTTTTTCAATCATATGACAATTCACAATAAGCATCCCCTTCAACCTAGGTAAATTCATTGTACTTCCAGCTAATGTTTACGTAACTAATACCCAGTTTCAAAAGAAAATGAATGGGTTAGGACTGTAAAACGGGATTCTACATTGAGTTTAATCCCAGCTGTATTACTTGTGAGGCTGTCATAGGTGGTTCCATAAGAGCACAGTATTGTTTCTAGATCTAGCAATTTCTCGTCTGTTCGATCCTGGACAGACAGATAGGTACTCTCAGCTCTTTCATGATCTCCAGAGTAAGAGTGGAATAAGTCAAAGATTTCATCTTCCTCTAATTCCATTTGTTTCTCATATGTCTCTTAATCAAACCCGTCCATCAGAGGTTTATCAGTCATATAAATGCAGCCAATCAATTTGCATACTACACGTTTTCATATACTTTTGAAATTCATATGTCAACGAATCAATTAGTGATATTACAAAATTAGGTTTGTAAGTAAAACCTACTACACCTGGTCGATACAACACCTTTTGAAATATAATTCCGGGAGATAAATGCTCCACCCACTTGCCACATATACTTGTCATATCCTCTTTTTCACAAAGCCAATAGTTTTCCTTGATGTTTTATACTATTATTTAAACCAATAGAAAGCTAAAGTTGTACTCTATCAAAGGGTGTATTATATTACGTTACTTTATAGGTAATGAATTATTTAGTAATACAATTAGTATAAAAGTAGGCTTAAGTTCATAGACAGCAAAAAAGGGACCGGGTAAGTATTAAATTTTATGTTTTTCATGCGCATTCTTTAATTATTTCAATAAAAGTGACTAAAATGTAAAAATTAGAAACTTATGACGGTAGCTTAGGTGAGATAATAAATGATAATAATACTTCTTCGCAAGGCATGCTTGAGAGCAGCTGATGCATTACATAATTCAATATGATAACTTGAGCGACCCTTTCGCCCATGTGGTAGGATTATATGTTATGCACAGTTCAAGGGGGCAATAAATTAATAAAATTAAGGATAAGCTGATGTAGACTGTTACGAACCTTAGCTAGTTAAGATAAAAAATTGTAGTTTTCTTTTACAATGTGCAGTAATTCTAAAAAGAATAAAGGATAATTTACCTTAATTAGTATTTTTATGGTGGTTACAAGGTCGCTCAAATCGACCAAGTCGGTATAGAGTTAAGGTAAAAAAATAGCAAATAAATTATAAAATTTTACTGAAGATAGTTATTTAAGAGATTTTAGAGGTCATGCAAATGAAATTTGAAATTTACCAGATAAAGAAAAGTATTTTTAATCTTTATGTGAAAACATTTTACTCTCCAATTGGTTAACACTTTGATCCCACATATTAAGGAAAATATTTAATAAAAACATTCAGTTAAAAATCATATTTTTGTGTACAAAATACTTTTAATATTTACTCAAACCTTGCCAAATTTCTCGAAGGTACACGAAATGTATTAAAAGGAACAGTGAGGAAATCAAATGGTTACATTGTGGTTCTAAAGTCAGTCATATCGACCAATCTTGTGTGAAAAGAATTAATGTATGAGTTGCACCACTCAACTGGCATACAAAAAAATGTAGTACATATCGATCAGTTGTGTTTCTCCATGGTCAATGAGCCTCTAGTAAACTGGCTTGATTAAGAGACATCAAAGATGGTAGTCGAGTCAAATGAATATAAACTAATTGTTTTAATATATTCCGAACCTGAGGATGAAGAAGAAAGAGCTGACGATGCTTCTCTGGTTTTTCAGGATAAAGATGTTTGAGTTACGAAAACATCATATTCAGAGGCGAGAATCAAGATATGATAGTTAATGGTGCCACCAGCGACAACCTTCTAATTTAAATAGCTAGAATTAAATCTGATATACATGACACAGGATATGAGACTACTAACTGAAAGTATTTCATGGCCTTTGGTTTCTGAGTACATAAATGGTGAAGTAAGGCATTGTGTATATGTTATATTGTGCAGCCAATGCTTATGCAAAACTAGTGAGATCACTAGGCCAAGAACTGGGTGATTGAAAGCAATTTTCAATGCTTACTTTCTAAGATATCAAGTGGTATTTGCCATGCAGTATATATAATACCTATGCGATTTTTACTTGATTATCATAAAGTTACGATGGGTGATATCACTGAACACAATGCCTAGAACATAACTAACTTGTATGACTAGAGATGATATATAGGAGTTTAAGAAGTCATTTTGGTGCAGCTTTTGTTTTATGACTTAATAGCTACTGTGAAGCAGAATATTGTGCTACATTGTATTATTGGAACTAGGTTATCTGAAATTGCAACTCTTCTTTTCAGAGTTATCAATAAAAGTGTCATTATAAGAGATATCCATAGAATATCAGGTTATGGCTCCTTGATTAAAACTGTTTAAAATGGTTGGTGGCAGATATACAGCAGTCTTGGTCAAAATGTTTGCATATTTTTAAACAAATAAGATCATTATTAAGACCGAATACAAATACACTTGATACTGTCAAACTGAGAAATGCACGTTGTATTAAATATCTATATATATTTAATTTATATAATAAAACAGGTTCTATGGACATCATAAACGATATATTAGAACATCAAACTTTTTATTAGACACGTTTAGAAAGATGTGTAACCAGAATTTCACTTGTCATAACAGAGTATAGCCAAAAGGTATAGTAGAGAAATATTATAAATAGCTTCTGTAACCTTATTTTATATTAAATTATTTCTTGATCCTCTTCGTACTCTAATAACCTCTGTAAAGCGATATGGCATGCTTTTTTGGTTTTACATCATAATTTCAAACATTTGTGGTAAAATTCTCAGATAACAGCACCATTATTAGCTATATAAAAAGAAAACATGCACTTTGGATATAGTGAGGACTGTGATAAGGTATTTCAATTTCTAAATGCTTTGGTGGATATTCCAGTGCTGTCCTATCGATGTCAAGACTGTAAGTTTTTATTGGACACAAACATTAACGACAACATAATATGGTGTAAAATGTGTAATCGTTTATACCAGTCATATACGTACAGCTCTTGAATGCAGATGTTATACGATGAAGAAAGCTTGCAGTGGTAAAATACAAGTAACACTGTTGCATCAAAGGAAGTTCCCCATCTAGGTAGATTACACTTCATTAAAATGAATGAAGCTTTACCTTGTAAGTTCATAAGTGTTCTAGCCGTGGATATTATGTGAGAGTAGCTATTTTCTCTATTGCAAATTCAAACCATGAAATAGAAGAATCTGAAGTTAACACTTCATGAACTTGAGGATGAACAAAAGAAAGACCCAGAGTATTGGCATCTTTGCTGTTAAGCAGGGGCAAGCCTAACCAGCATTAGTAATGAAACTTAGCATGGATGCATGTAACCTGTAGCACTTGTTGGACCAGGTGTGCTGTAGCATTACAATAAACTGATGATGGTTTGGTGTTCCAAGAGTGCTGCAATTATTGGCATCCAGAGCTCTTTAGCAATAAATATTCTGAACTTTACACAACACAAACACTGAAGAGAACCAAGGTGTAACCCACACTTATGCTAGCATCTGATAGTGGTTAAGCAGATCATGTGTGAGTTAAGATGTTTAGCACTAATATAAGAGCTGCATGTCATGTGTCACCCCAAAGAATATTGTTGTGTCCGCTCTGTAGGGGACAACTCTCGATATTTCTGGGCTACTCAGAGGAGCTGCAAGAAGTAATAATTACATATCTGCTGCCATAAACTATTTCAGGAAGTGGGCCAAGGCTTACTTATTACTTGATACATTAGCTGATACAAGGTGAAAACTGTATAGCACAATCCATAACACCAGACAATATCCATATGGATCATAAAGTTACAATCAACAGCTAATTGTTTGCTGAAATGTGTAAACTGTTAAGTATGATTAAGTTCATACTTCATCTAATTAACCCCTCCCTTATCCCCAGTCATATGGTTTGATATAATGGTTAACACAGACTACTATGCAGATGCTTATTTTGTTTTTTAATCATGAAAGTATAGATTGAAACAAACGTCAACCATATATAACGATGGCATAAAAAACAACAGAATGGGGATTAACAAGTTCCAAATGCCGTTCCAAAATCCAGTTACAGAAGCTTTTTAGAAAAGCTTACGAAGTTGTCTTATACAGATGATCTATGTGAAAGATTGATCTATTTTTATGTGACAAATATACAGATGCCATAACAGATGAAAATATGAGAATTAGGCTCAAGTGAGGCAGGTGTACATTTCTAAAGTAAGCTCTCCAGCTGGCAATGGGACTTGAATCAATTATGGAGTTGTAAATAAACACCCAGAAGCACGTCTAGAAGTTCTAGAATCACCAGATTAAGTAGTATTGAAGATCAAAGGTACAACAAAGAGCTAAACAGATATTTGTAAAACAGCCTGGATCCATGGGTTGAATCTCAACTTGGAATGTTCTGTCTATTTTAAATATGACAAAAGTTCATTATTTGAATAAATATTTTTACAAACCTTGTATTTATTGATGGCATATCTTATAGTATGTTAATCAACACTGGTTCTAAAGATATAAATGTTTGACCTGATTTGGTAATGAAATATAGAAAATTGCCTTGAGTTGTTGTTGTTGTTGTTGTTTTGAATTAAGCACAAAGCTACACAATGGGCTATTTGTGTTCTGCCCACCACCAGTATCCAAACCCTGTTTTTAGCATTGTAAGTTCGCAGACATACCGCTGATCCACTAGGGGGGTTGCCTTCAGAGATAAAGAAAAAGATAGAATGACGCAAACAGCAAGTTAAAATAAAGTTCTGTTAAGAGGGAAGGTGAGAGTTACTCTTGATGTAGGAAACGTCTCTATGTATCATGATGTGTAAATAACTGATATTGAAGAAGAGCATGTTGTGGGGACTGACTTCATGCAGAGACATAGACGAAAGTTCAAGCTAGCTTCAAATAGCTTCATAGTCTATGAAGGAAATTCTTATGCACTACATGACAATTACTACACCAGAGTTTAAGCATCCAGTAATATCAAAGAAGCAAGTTGTTGTACCACTGAGAACTGAACCACCCATATCAAGACATATTAAAACTTATATCTAGTGACTGAGATGTAGTAGAACCAAAACTCCAGTGATTAAAAGAATTTTCAAGGATTCGAAAAACAAAGATGCCATACATTAATTTATCTAAGATAAATTTAAATCGGCTTGTGATAAAATGAAAGTCATTATGACGTCAGTAAGACTGAATTTAATCGCGTTGTTATACTACGTATCTCTAAAGTTAAGTAGGCGCTAGAAGTAGGAAGGGACGTATGTTGTACTGAAAAAGAAGAAACCAGTGATGTGGTTTACCAAAACCAGAAGAATAGGAAGTCTGAGCCAAAGATTATTATCTTGATTATCTTTGGAAATACTTCAGTGGGGAAACAGTAAGGTGGGTAATTTCAGAGAAGAATGTGACAGTGGAAAGTTAATTTACCGAAGAGCTCAGAGCTTCTGTCGATACTTATTTCAAGAATATAGCCGCCAGTTGATTTAATCGATCACCTACCTAGGAAGAACTCTCTCAGTGACATATCATCTCATGACAATAAGGAGCAGGTGATTATCCTACCTCCATAGCATGACCTTCAGAGAATAAAATGGCCAAAAAGACGTGGTAAATAGCCAGTTTAGTGTACCATCGTATTTGTGTATTAAGATCAATTACATAGCTACTGATTTAAAGGAGGATGGAGCAATCGTTTTCTTTGAAGATCTGTGATAAAGAAATTCGAAAATTTAAAGTTGTGATAAAAAATCGCCCTATTAGATCAACAGGAAAGATAGATGAATGACTGTTGTTTAAAGGAGGAATTTCATAATCCAGGAAGAGGTTATATTTTAAGCTATATTTTCAGTGTTTTATTTTAGAATACTAGAAGAATGGTTATGCAAGAGGTTAATATAAATACCAGACCCAGTGAAAAAGTAAGAGTGGTGCAAAGCAAACAACATGATTCGTTATTTTAGACATCAGAATTATCTATATAACACCATTGAAAAGGCGAAACTTACTACATTACTTTTATCACAAGCTGACTATTTTCACTCTAAGGATAAACTACATACTGACAGAGTTCCTTTAATTCTTATAAA
Organism: Tachypleus tridentatus; assembly: GCF_004210375.1. NCBI lineage: Eukaryota > Metazoa > Arthropoda > Merostomata > Xiphosura > Limulidae > Tachypleus > Tachypleus tridentatus. The sequence goes on from NC_134834.1 coordinate 40,833,126, forward strand.
CTATCATTTAACCAGATAAATTAGTTGAATTATCCAACACAACTTTATCTTACTAATAAAAAACAAAGCATCTGACTATATTTTTACCACGCCACCCTTTATTTCTTTCAAGCGTAAGAGGAATTTGAAAGACTGTATAGTGCATTCCAACTTAGAGACTGAAGTGTTTTTACTTGCACGATCTGACGGAACTCGACCGTGTGAACGAACTATTTGTCTCATACACGATCATGTCACCAACTTATCAACTCTTTTCAGTTCTGACTTTACCTTTTAAGCAAAAGTTTAATTTACCTATATATCACGGTGTATTATTTATTGTATTCGCTGCATTAGATATATAGGCCTGGCATGGCCTAGCGCGTTAAGGCGTGCACTTCGTAATCTGAGGGTCGCGGGTTCGCGCCCGAGTCGCGCCAAACATGCTCGCTCAGCCGTGGGGGCGTTATAATGTGACGGTCAATCCCACTATTCGTTGGTAAAAGAGTAGCCCAAGAGTTGGCGGTGGGTGGTGATGACTAGCTGCCTTCCCTCTAGTCTTACACTTCTAAATTAGGGACGGCTAGCACAGATAGCCCTCGAGTAGCTTTGTGCGAAATTCCAAAACAAATGCATTAGATATAAATAGCTCTGTATCAGCGAAACTATATAAAGATTAGGTGATAGGTTTTTGTGAACATCTCTAACTTCTTTGCAACGGCACCCTTGGCCACCCAGTCCACAAATACCTAAACTCCCCAAACCACATCAGAACTGACGGCATAAGTGTATTCGTTTTATTGTATGCACCCCACAATAAGTATGATCTTGAAATAATATAACATAAACATGTATGTAAACAAATTATCTTGCACCACACGGAATTTATTAAAGTTTGTTTGTTTTTGAATTTCGCGCAAGCTACGCGGGGGCTATCTGCGCTATTTATTAAAGCTTTTAAGTGACTACAGTTTTCGTTAATATCTCTTTGCCATCCCTATTAACTTGACACCGCTTACATATATGTCCTTGATTATTGTTTTTGAATGTATGTATATTACTTTTATGTGTCATTTTCACTTCTAAAATCCAATTTCTATCAGTTTTTACTTTTAAGTCTGTTTATAAAACCAACTAGGTAGTATGTAATTTACGTTTTGTGTGTCTGTTTTTTTTAATATTCTAACTCTTCAACAATTCTGTTTAAGCCTTTTTTTATGTAACACAGTATAAATTGCTTGATGAAGGGCTCCTGTCCGAAACGTTGCATTGTTTGTTTGTTTTGGAATTTCGCACAAAGCTACTCGAGGGCTATCTGTGCTAGCCGTCCCTAATTTAGCAGTGTAAGACTAGAGGGAAGGCAGCTAGTCATCACCACCCACCGCCAACTCTTGGGCTACTCTTTTACCAACGAATAGTGGGATTGAGCGTAACATTATAACGCCCCCACGGCTGGGAGGGCGAGCATGTTTGGCGCGACTCGGGCGCGAACCCGCGACCCTCAGAATACGAAGCGCACGCCTTAACGCGCTAGGCCATGCCAGGCCCCCGAAACGTTGCAAATAATAATAAAGTTTTTTTTGTAGATTTGTTTTTTACCAATTTTTAACACTTTTTCAGTGGTATTACGATTTAAAAAAATTGGCAAAATAAATTTACGTGTCTTTTAAATATAACTTTTACTTTTGTTAGGTTTGACTTAAATATTTTCACATATTTTTATTAGTAAGAATTTGTTTGCCTTTATATTCGACACCATGTATTATTTGATGTTTTTTTTTAACTTTCAATTGTTAGCGTAAGATATATGAGGTGCATTTGCTTATGTACGTTACCTTGGTTTCGAAAATGAGCTTAAACTGATTTATTTTCAAACTATTTAATGTGCTTTTGTGTTATAATTGTTTTTTTATAAGACTAATAATTTTAGATACGCACTTACTTGTTTATGTCACTGCTGTAAAAAAACTCAATTTTTTTGCGAAAATATGTTTTGTTTCGCCTTTTCTCAGGTCGAGAAAAATAATTAATGGTGATGCATGTTATAGATGATAATTAACAAATTGTACAATTTACAGATAGGTATGTAATTATGGTTAACATTTAAGTTAAATTTAGGACTACTGACTGAATTATTTATTGACTTGTATCAATATCATGCATAATTTCAGGTAGTATGCACTGAAAGATTTAAGGCGAAAACTAATATAGACTGACACTGATAGTGACAAACCTTATAAAGTATAACTTATATGTAATACTTGTTGTTTTTTTTACTTTTTAATTCTAACTGTAACTTTGAGTTTGAAAGTGTGAAGACATTTATTTTATGGATTGAATTTGAAGAGAGCAAGTACTGAACTATGTGATTAGAATCGTTGATTGTTAGGCACAATGCTTTTATTATATTGAGAGAAAAGCCTGAACTGAAACCAGTTTGAGTTCCAGAATAAAATTATTTTTGTGCTAATCTGTACTGTGTACCTGATTAAACCTGTGTTAGATATTGTATTTTGTTTAATTTTCAGTCCAAATTATATTAAACTTTAAGAGTGTTAACTAAACAATAAAGTAAAACTAAAGCCAAAGAGGAACTAACATAGTTCGAAATTGATTATTGATTGTAAAAATGTGATTGAGTTTAAAGGAAAAATTTAAATGTAAACATTTCAGGTGACATGTATGTCAAATACATATGATATATAAATCCAGTTATCTATTGGTAATGCTCTGTTCATTTGTATTTATTCAGCAATAAAATTATGGCCTGATATTGTTTTATTAAGAATGTGTACAGTACTTGAAACTTTCACAAAAGCTGGCTTGAATTTTACATTTTTAGATCGTTTAATGTTCTAGTTTATGCATATACATTTAATTTGATGCAGACATTTCAGTCTTCTTGGCAAGCTTTTAAAACATCTATTTTAGAAGTTAGTTACTGTTATTTGTATGTTTTTCTTAGTTTTCCCAACTTAATTATTACTTTTTTGTGTAATTGTTTTCATTCTTTCAAGCATATTTAGAGAAAGCTTAACAAATGATGTTAGTTGAAATCAATTATCAGGTTTAAACTTTGAGATGCTATTTTTATTATAAACCTTAGGCTTATGATTTTGGATGATCCATTATCTTTTGGCATTTAAGCCTTAATATTAAGTTATATGATGTAATTAGAAAGATGCATTCTGGTAATTGTGAAATATTGATGGATTTGTGGTATAATCATAATGTGAAGAATAAACTGAAAAGTTTAAGGAAATTTAATTAAAAGTTTGATATGATTTTAATAAATTATATAGATGTCAAGGAATTTGGTGTGATACTACTTTTTTTGCCTCTGATTAAAATGTATACAAAAGCCAATTGTCATTTTTGATTTGAGGTTTTAGAGTTATGTTTTTTTTAGTGGATTTTAGAATAGGTTAATTTTCACAGTATGTGATCATTTTTCTTTTGATTAAGATGAAGGGAGAAACTTGGTGAAAAATAACTTGTTGAAGAAAGGGTTGAGGCATCTGTGTGTGTGTGTAGTGCTTGAAGTAGAGAGTAATGTGAGGGTACACATATCCTCACTTCTCTAATTTGGCATTTTGCATATCCTAGTTCTTGTGCATGATCATTCCATTGTGGTGTGTGATTATATAATAAAAACATTGTCATCATTGTATGTGTAAGTATACCACCACTTTTGAACTTACACTTTGAACACTATATTTATAAGGATATATATGTATGTGTACTTTCATTCAGGTTACTGTTTGAAGCTTAGGAGCTGAATAGATTACTTGCAGTTTACTTTTTCAATTGGGAGGCAGAGATTGTGTTGCTAAGTTCCTGAACTAAAAATAAGTAATTTTTCAATACTTTCTCCAAACTGATTTTTCCTGTTGCAGAATGACAGAAGCTGTTGGAGATGAAGAATCAACCATTGAGAAACAGATGAAGTTTGTTATTGTTGGTGATGGATCAGCAGGAAAGGCAAGCATTTTTAATGTTTCCACTGTTATGTGAAATACATTAATTTTTGAAATGTGGTTGTTGATTATGTTTTTTGTAAGTTTTCATATGTTTTTCTCAGCATTCATTTAGTTTCTAAGGGATAATAATAAGACATTTGACTGATCTAGGTTGTTACATTCTCTTTTACTACAGTATTCCAAACTAGAAATATATTTTCTTCAATTCAAACGTGATGTCTAAGATACTCATCCTGTCTTCTTTTAATGTTGCAGCTTCCATCAAACCTGAAGACAAACTATTCCATATACAAAACACTTATAAAAATAACACTTCCTTAACTGGATTAATATTTAAGTTTTCCATATCTTAAACTTGGGTCCACCAATCTTACTGTCCACAGACGTTTTATGAAATTATTGTGTGAATTTATGTATTTCAAATTTCACAATCTTAAAAACCTCATTCATATTCTCTTAGTCCATTTACTTCCCCAAAATAGTTTTTGTGAATAAGTTATTGCACCTTTGCAAATGGGAAAAATCACAAGTTTCTTTACTTTCCATGAAGACAAAAAAAGCTAGAACAAGTGAAGAAGTGATAGGAAAGAAAAGGAATTAACAGTCTCAGTTTCTGTTCCTGTTTCATTTGGTATTAAAGAGTAAAAATATGATGATGAATGGTGTAGTTGTTGGAGTTTGTTTTAAAAAAAAAATTAATTTTGCAAGAAATACAATTGGCTATCTGTATGCTGTGCCTGAAAAATGAAAAAAGGTTGAGAAAAGACAGAATGAAAGTATCTAAAGAATGGGTCAACAATGAGATAACCTGCTTTGACAAACATCAACAGCAATAACTCATGTCTTTGCTACAAAAAAACTTTTGATTACAAGGAAACCATGGAACATAAAGCTGGATTAAGGATGGTTGCAGAAGCCAACAAAAAGGCTTTGGAGAATGTGTGTTTAGAGGCATTATTTCACAAAAAAGAGTTTACTACATATATATGCACTGCATATAAAATCACAAAATAAGACCAATCATGTCAAATAATGTCAAATATGTAATTGATTTGAAAGTACTAAACAGAATTAACATGGGCCATATTCTTCATTCTACAAATGAGTTTATCAACATGGTGAATCATATTAATAAGGAAATGATTGAAAATTTGGTTGAGGAAATAACTAAGTCAGATTGTCAAATTTCATTGATAATTGATGAGTCAACCACCCTTAGTAAAAAATCTACCCTAATCATGTATGTTCAGATTTGTTTCGTGGATAGTGGAATGAATTCACTTGTAAATTTAGTTTTGATTCTTTACTCAATTTTCTTCAATCTTATGGGATTACAGAAGATGAAAAATTATTTAGTTTGTGTTATGTTTGATGGTGCAACTGTGATTATTTCTGTGGTACTGTGCTAATTTTACTGATTAGAACTGTTGGTCAGTGATTAAGTAAAGAGAATCTTAGGAATCAACAAGTTTAAATGTTCATTGATAAGTATGTCTTAAATCATGCATCACCAAAACATAGCATAGAGCAAGTGTAAGTAATCTTGATGGTGGTTCAACTTATAAAAATTGGCCACATTTTAAGCATGTGATGGATGTTATCCAGGTTCTAGTTAATTTCAGCTAAGTGACAGAACTATGAAGCTTTGATGCAAGATTTTGAAGAAGCAAATCTGTAAGAGACAAAAGAGAGAAATACACAAGTGCTAACAGTGAAAAATTACATCTAAAGAATTTGTATTCAACCTATAATTGATGTGTGATGTGCATCAAGAATTGTCCAGTTTGATCTTTGACTTGTCAGAGCATGACATAGACCTGTACAGAGTGGATAAAAGGATAAAAGCTCTTATACAAACTTTTGAGGAAAGACAAAAGATCCTAGGCACTCGTTATGAAAATGCCACCAAAGTCATTGTAAATCTCTGCTTCTGAGATGTTGCACTCTATAAAACCACTGCAAAAATTATCCTCCAATCGATCCAGGTGTTTTTTTACATATATTTGAAAGAAGCAGTAAAAAAAAAAATTATTGCTTGACAGTGAGGATGCTGATTTATAGCAATGGGCTCATGTTTGACCAAAAACAGTGTTATTAAAACACTAATATTCAGTAGACATTTAGCAAGATTAAAGTAAGAAACTTGCTGATCAAATTTTAACAACATGAAATAGATATGATTTGAGAATTTCATGAGTAGCTGATTTAAAAGATGTTTCTGAAAGAATTTCTGCATTTTAAACACTCTCTGAGTACTATTTCCATTTCTTCAAGTGAATATAACTGAAAATGTTTACAATTGAATTTGTTTACCAACCTGGCCAGAATTTAGTTGATGATGAAAACTGTTCTGGCACTTTTGATTATCAGAGTTGTTGGACTGCCCCTCCCATGTTTCAACCTTACAAAATACATTGAGTCATGATTACTTTGAGATGAAAACCAGCTATAGACTTCAATAGCAAGGAACAAAGTTTGACAAAAATTTGGAATTTTCGATTAAATTATTTTGGTGTGTATTCATTTTTTTTAATTCTTTAAAACTCAAAATTAAAAATGGCATTTACAAATGTTAAACATTTTGATTTTTAAAGATCATGATTCCAATGTCCAATTTGCCAGCAACTGAGGAGAATTAGTTAAGGGTTGGGAGTTGGGTGCTTGAACCTAAAACATTTCAACTTTTACTACCTTTTGATGTCTACAGCCAGTTGTGGGAAGGCAGTTACCCTTAATATTTAGATATAACCTTAAAATAGAATTAAACCTTCAGAAAAAATTCTGTAGTGTAGAACTCCAAATCTCCACATGTTGTTTTGTTCTGACAAGTGGTTTTGAGCTTATATTCTAGAGCTAAAACTCAGAAGTTGCTGAAGGAACATTCATAAGCACGTGCTAGCTTGTCGTAGGATAACAATTCATTTAAGGCCTTAAAGAAAGATGAATCTATTTACTTTAGTTGAACTTAAATTCATTATGAAAGGGTGAATCCCTGTTGTTACAATGAAGAAAAATTGAGTAGGATATGTGAAAAGCAGTTTTTTTTAAGTTTGATTCAATTTATATTATGAAATTGCTTAAATTTACAGTTTTAATTTTAAAATGTTTTGGAAGAAAACCTCAGTTTTGAGTCTGAAACAATTTTAAATTTATTGAAGTCCTTGATTGTGAACTTAGATAATTTCTGTTTGAAACTGTGTATACTTGAACACTGGCCAACAAGTTAACTAAGCTAATGGTACTTCTAATTATATTTGCACAGCAGGACCATTTACAGAATATTTGGAGGATAGGTTTTAATTTGTGAGATCAAAAGCCAACACATATTATGTAAAGAACCCCCAGAAAATGAGTAAAACAAAAAGTACTAGGAGATTAAATCTGGAAGCAATTTTTCATGAAATATAGCTTAAACAAGTGTAGAGGATGTATCATAACACTCCACTCTTGTTTTATCTTACAAGGGTTCCTCCACTTTCTGTGTGTGGAATTTTATTCATAGTGTGATGTGAGGTATGTATTATATCAGAAGTTATTTTCTTACACTGAAAATTGATTTCCGACAAGGTATGTTACTTCTGCTCACATACATAACTATTCTCATTCGATGCTGCCTTATTATTTGCAAACAGTTTTTTACACATGCCACAAGCCTTTCACTCCCACATGCCCCTTGATTCATAAGTCTGTTTTGGGTATCTTCCAACAGCTTTAAAGTCCAGAGCAGAATCAGTGAGACAGTGATTTATTTACTCTTTCCTCATTGATTGATCATTTGTCTCACTCTAATCTTCAACCATCCCCTATTTCTGTTTTCCATCCTTTACCTGTTCCTTCCTCCAAGGAACCTTTGGCTATATTATTTGATGCAAAATGTCATACCACCAACATTATCTGTGTTTTTCTAGTGAGTTTTGGTCTCGTTGGAGCTCATTTATCTGTGTTTGTTCCTTTATGACAGGAGTTTGCCAAGGATCTCTGAGCTCATCAAATTTTATGTGATGGACTTGGCATCAGTTTCTTCTCCCCTTCCCCATTATCTCAGATACCCATTTCATTTCCATTGTCCTGAGATTCTACCACCAGTCAAAGTATATATGAGGCAGTACAGGATTTTCTTTCTCAAAATGCCATCAGTTCTGTCATTCCCCTTTCTCCAGGGTTTTATTCCAAGTTATTTGTGGTACTCAGTAAAACTGGACACTGGTGTCCTGTAATTGATTTTTCCTGCCTCAATCACTTCTTTGTGTTACCTAATTTTACCACAGAGTTACTTCTCTCCCTCAAGTGGACTTTTTAAATGGGTCCATAGATCACCATGGTATACATCTTGAATGCTTATATACATATTCCAATATCTTACATGCTGTAGGGGTTTATCAATTTTGTGCTCTTCCTTTCAGTTTGCTTTGGCATTATTGGTCTTTTGTTGAGTAGTCAAGGCTTTAGCGAGACATATACACACTTAAGGGTTGCACTTACATCATTACATGGATGACTGAGTATTGTTGGCTTATTTCAAACTAAAGTCTACCAAGTATTCTCATCTGCTTCTTTTTAAAGTGGCATGATTGAGGTGGCTAGTTAATCAAGTTGAAAAAGTTCTTCCTTTTTATTGCCTAATGTGTTTTTCAACATTCATCTCAGCTGTGCCCAACCTTTTTCTTAAAACTCCATTCAGTTGAGCTGGTAGTTACCAATGCTCTTACTACTTTCTCTGTTACTACTTTTGAGGTCTTACCTCTTTTGGGATGTGCTCTTCTATAGCAGCACTTATCCCCATAGATCATGCTCATGTGAGATCTCTTCAGTGAATCATTTTCTTCTTCACCTTGTGAGCAGTCATCTGGTTATGATTCATTGTGACAATTCTACAGTGGTGACATAAATCAATCTCCAGTGAGGTACCAGTTCTTCTTCCCTTTGTGGTTGAATTTTGGATCTTCTTTTTTTGGGCTCACGAGTACACCCTTGTGCAAATTAATTGAAACAAATGGTCATTTTACAATATTTTCAGCATGGCGGCCGGTGTAGGCTCGCTGGACCCGCTGATTTCCTTTAATAGTTATTTTTTCACACAGACGGCGTCATTAGCTGTGTTTTGCAGTTACGGTCAATCTATTTTTGGGATATATGATGAAAGTTTGAGGAATATTACATCATTCGAAATTGCGTTAGAAGGGCAAGGAGACCAGTCAAAAACAACTTCTTACCAACTCAATGAAGAAAAAGCTGTATCAATGGGGTCTGAAATACAAGAACTGGATGCAAGAACAATGGAGGAAGGTGTTATTCAGTGACGAGACTCACTTCTTCGTACAGGGTCAAAGAAATCTGCATGTTAGCAGATCTCCAGGTGAGAAACTTCGAGAATCTCACATCAGTCAGTTCATAAAACATCCCTTGAAGAAGATGTTTTGGGGCTTTTTCAGCTACTATGGTGTCGGAGGCTTACATATCGTAGAAGGTATGATGAAAGGACCACAGTACATTGAAGTTTTGCAGAGAAGAGTCATTCCAGAATTGAAAAAGAGATTTCCAGATGGATCTAGCATTTTTTAGCAAGATCTGGCTCCGTGTCACACATTGAAACTTGTGAAGAATTTTATTACTACAATTTGAATAAAGGTGCTGGACTGGCCTGGAACCTCTCTGGACTTAAATCCTATTGAAAATCTTTGGGTGATTTGTAAAGAAAGACTTTGGGGAAAGACTGTACTATGAAAGATAAGGTAATTGAGGTGTGGTACCACGATCCAGAAATTAGTAAAGATTGCACTCAACTTGTGGACTCGATGCCAAATCGGATTAATGATCTTTTGAAAAATAAAGGCGGTCATATCACGTATTAATTTGTGAGTAACTTTTGGATTCTCAGAAATAAAATGCAAAAAATTGAAAAAAATCGTAATTTTCCGTCTTGTTTCAATTAATTTGCACAAGGGTGTATAGTATTCATCTCCTTGTAGACCTAGCATAGACAGGTTGCAAATTGAGTTTGTATCCCATCAACCATGCTTGTTCTTTCAACCATGAAGGTATTATAATATGATAGTCAATCCCAATTTTCCATGGTGAATAGCTTCATTTTTAGCATATTCCATTCATCTTACCTTCATGGAGGTTTATCAATGTAAGTGAAATGTTTTCTGCTGTTGGTCTTTAGATTGGGAGTTTTCCCTTGCTTATTCCACTTTTCATATTATTATGGATTTCATCTCTTACTTATTTGATCAAATGATTTCAACCTCATTGATTATGGGTTATTGGGCTGCCTTATCCCACACTTTATTTTTCTTGGTACTATAAAACTTTTACTTTTCATATCTATCACTGTTGTTGTGTTCCTTCCAGATTAGTTGACCTCCAAAGCACGCAGTCCTTCCAGATTAGGATGTCATTGTGGTGCTGTATTACCTTGCTTATCTCTGTTTGAACTTTTGTCATCTTGTTCCATGTTTCATTTATCCTTTAATCTATATTTCCTTCTCTTTTTGGCTTGTGGATGTTGTTGGTTGGATTTATTTGCCATTGCATTTAATGAACTTTGTATCATTCCACTTGTATTTTCCTCTACCTGTATTAATCTTTTCTTCTAAAGATTTGGTGGCATGGACAGGTAATTTTTCCTTCTCACCAAATTTCCTTCCTTTCATTTCCCATCTCTATTCCCAGTCCTTCTATGTCCTGCTTGTGCTCTTCATTGTAATGTTATCCACATGGATAATCAGCAGCTATCCTCTGTTCATGATATCTTCTTCTTCCTTTACCAGCTGGGTTAAGCTATTATTTCAGCTGGCTTATTCTTTCTTGTTCTCTTCGTCTTCTTGCAATTTGTTACAGGTATGTTTCCCTCAGATTTAGGCACTTCTTCCCTGGTGTCTCATCTCCATCATCCTTTGGAGTAAATTTTTTTTGCAGGCATTTGGACAACTTGGCATGCTTTCATCTATCTTTGTCTGCATTGTGTTGCTGTTTCTTCTTTGTTGGGTTATCATCGTCCACCTATTGCCATTTTACAGACTTTGAGAAAACTCTATCTGGGCAGATTTTCTTTCTTTCATTATATGTATATATACACACATATATTTTATTTTCAGGGGCCTGTTCCATGTTTTGACCAGTATTCTGCTCTGTGGTGAGTGGTACCTGTTTCAGTATACTTCATTCTCTTACAAACTCTGCTATGTAAGGCCCCATTGACTTAACTTTCAAAATATTTGTGGCCACCAAACACACTGTTTATTACAATCACATAAACTAAAGATATGGCATTCCACAAAATTGCTTGTAGGTTATTCTTCACAATATATGTGCTTCACAAATGTGCCCATTCTGAACAGTACTAACCCATAGACTTCATAGGTTAGGCAGAAAGGAATTGCTATTCCTCAGATTGAATAAATCAGATTTTGCATGCTTCACAAAATAGGGTTTCACGGTCACCCACTGCATCATCTTTGGTGTGAATGTTCCTCCAGACTTTCTACCATGTTTTTTAGTCCCTCTTTCTTCCAGTGGAGTGTGAGGTTCCTTACCACTTTCCATTTTGAAGCTTTTTGGGGAGTGAACTATGTAAATATTATTCTAATTAAGAGAGTAGAGTGGTGATGTTTTGTTGGTGTACATGACAGTATGTCCTGCAAATTAACACTCCTATCTGCGTGGGTTTGTCCAATGGGATGTTGCAACTTTGCAGTGTTATGTCTTTGTTGATGTCTTTATGCTAAGAATGCAATTGTGTTAGGTTTGTTCTGGTTGTTTGATTTCAGTTGAACATAACACATTATAGGGACACCTTTTTTGCTTCTATTCATTGCAAGGTTGGGTTCCAGGTTTGATATTATGTATATATATATATAGATAGATATATCACTACTCACATGTGCTTTGTTGATTGAATGGTGGTAGAATTTGCCCCTTCTGTCTACTGAACTAGAGTTCAAGGTATGATTCTCTTCCAACCCTTGCATGGATTTCAATTCCCAGCAGCTGAATTTTAGATTGTAGTCAACTTTGGAAGATCAGTGTGGGATTACTGCATATTTTAAGAACAAACATAATGGTGATATTTAGTCATCATTAGTTATTCAATCCTAAGTTATTGGAATTACAATTTAATTAAGTTTTGTCATGCAAATAACTAAGTAATTAAACTTTAATGTTTTCAGTTTTTCCAATTACATAGCAATCAAAATATTGCCATTATGATTTTTCATTATCATTTTCAATCAAGTTTGCTCAGCATAATCAGTTACTGCTATGACTCACTGAAAAATGGAGCCAGCTGAAATTTGTGTTTCTAATTACTATCATTTCTGTTTACTCTACCTAAGTAATCAGAATATTGCCATTTTATTTGTATGTTATGCACAAAAACTACAATAGGTTTAATATATGTGTATCAAAACATGATTTTTCTCATTAGAAGTTTGTTTTTTGGTCATTTAATTGTAGTATTGTTGAATGCAATCAGTTAATGAGCCTTAAAGGTAATGAATTAGCAAATTCTACTAATTGTCCATTTTATTTTTCACACATAAAAGTATGATATTTAAAAGTATTTTACTAAATATCATTAATTCCCTTGGTATTCTGCCTGGAGTTACTAGATTTAATTTGTTATGATACTTTTGGATTTATTGTATATTTTTTATTCTTAACATTTTCTTGCTACTTTTGTGCTTCAAACAACTAATTATTTAAAAAAAATGTATGTCTTTTTATTTTCAAGTGTGACTTCCTTTAATGCTCTGTTTCAGACATCACTTGCAAGTAGATTTGCTCAAGAATGTTTTGATAGACAGTATCGACAAACTCTAGGGGTTGATTTCTTTTTGAAAAGAATAATTTTACCAGGTAGGTTTTAATATTTCATTCTTCAAGAATCTACCTATAAAATATAAAATTCACACACATTTTTGTACCATACATCTGATCTAGTTGATCAGTCTCTTAATTCATTCAGAACATTATTGTTTTGTGTATATCAAGAGGTTTTATTAAGTTACATTCAAACTATTTTCTTATAATGGTATATAAATAAACTAGGCATACAAATGTAGTTAATAATCCAAATGTTAATTATTTTGGTTTTAAGTTCTTAGTTTTATAAAGCAATATTAAAAAAACGAATTCTCAATTTCCCCTATTGTGAGTCCATCAAGGTGGATTCCTGTACATGGTGAAGGAACCTCTCATAAAATATTCTGTATTTTCAGTTTTAATCCTTGGGGATCTGAACATTCACCTGCATGTTTGTCATGCATAGTGACCCATGAAGGGCAGGAGAGTGGTTTATGGGCACTGCAACACACCACTTTGACTTTGATTTCCTGTTGATGGGTGGCCTTGGAGTGGCCCCCAAGGTCAGTCAGAGGGTCCTGTTGGGTTAAGGTCAACTGAACACCAGTATTGAGCATTCTTAATGACTGTTGTGGTGGGTATTATGTGTTATGCTGGTGTTTGGTTATAGTCTTCATGAAGCCCTATATTTGCTATTGGTGTCCTTGTTTTGTGTTGCAGTGTGTCTTCTTGTAAGACTCCATGCTGGGTAAGATAAATAGACACTAAATATTTTTCTTATGGATCCCTCATCTCTAAATAGAAATAGAGTCATGAAAAAACAATTAATTAGTAAACATATGGAGGACTGTGTTTTACCGTCACTACCCAAGTTGATTATGGTACTTCATTTTCTAATTTTACATTCCTTGAGTGAGAAATCTTTAGGGCAGATGTATCCTCCTTTTTATCCAGAAGGGATCATAGGGGTTTGCTGGCTATATTTCAGTAGTGGAGCTAGAGAATTCTTACTGTTTCCAGTCACTGAGGTTATGGACAGAAGCTTTTTCTCTACAGTGTTAGTTACTTTCTTCCACTCTTGAAGAAATTTGAGGTCTTCCTACATGGGTCCCTGGATGTTCTTTTCTTCTCAGGTGTCTGTAGTAGAAGCACTAGTCTTTGCAGAAGACTACTCATAAAACCAGTTCAGATTTGATGCTTGGCATTTACAGTTGGGTTGAGCTTGGCTTTTATTTTTTATCAGTATTGGCTCTGTATATTTGTTCATGAAAGAGGGTTTATTATCTTCTAATTCTTAAAGCAGAATAGTCCCGTCTTGGGTTCTTGATTGAGCACAGTTTGTTCCATGCTCTTGCTCACGTGAATGGGAAGTAAGGATGAGTGTTCATAATTCTAGACTCGATGAATTCTGTTTTCCCATGTTGAATAAAGCATAAAAGGTCCTGTAATTTTGAGTGAGGTGTTGCCTTTCTTACTTCTCCATTAAGTAATGGAATGTGCTTCATATCAGCCAGTCACTTCCCAGATCAGGCTGTCCTTCCAACCTAAGCAGCTGGGTAACCAGGAAACTGGTTAGGGATGCAACTGTGAAAACACCAGTTAGAATGAAAAATTTGCAAAGTTCCATGTCTGAGATGTGAGAAAATATACATATATGACAACAATTCCTCCACATGCAATCCAGGTATTATCTACAGGGAATGACACTGAATAATGGGTACCTAGAATAATAACATCTTAATCATTTTCTTGACCCAAATGTTACGTGCACATGCATCTGAAAAATGCTGTATTAGAACAAACAGGAAGAAACTTTTTGGTATAATTGCATACTGAACTTTCCATCCCCTTTTTTCAGGCTTTACCTCAAGCCAGTGTTAATTGTAAACATTAAAACCACTAATATATGTGAATGTGCACTGACCGAGAGGTACTGTAACTGTACTGCACTTCCTGTAAGCATTTTACATGCAATATGGATGATGCAGCCCTTTAATAAAGGTTCAATAGTTAGTTACATTATACAGAATAAATTTTTTGTTTGTATGTAGTTAAGCTTAAAGCTGCACAGTGGGCTGTCTGTGTTGTGCTTACCAAGAGTATCAAAACCTAATTTTTAACATTATAATCTTTGTGATTTACTACTATGCCACGGGTGAGCATACATATAGAAAGAAACCTTAACAGTATTTCTATTCTTACATAATAAAACATTCTTTGAAAATTAAGTTACTACGTTAATACAAAGTCATTAACTATGATTGTAAGTATAAAATGCAGACATTTTTTGTGTTTCAATATAACATTATTCCTGGTGTGGTAGTATAAAAACAGAAAAATATTTTCTCATAAATAGATGTCTAAAGTCCTTTGTTTATTTATTTTTACCAAAACATACCAATGTTTTTAATTGCATATATATATATTTTAATATTGTGTGTTATTAATTTATTTTTTAATATTATACACAAGTGCCAAGAAAGTAATATTCAATTATCACCCTCCAGTTTTCCCAGTAGCCCTAAGTTGGTGAATTATTGACAGTTTCTTTTCATTATAACTTTCATTTTTACCCTTTAGAAAATACAACTATATATATGTATATATTAAAAACAGAACAAAAAAAGAACTCATCATATAACTGATATCCATATCAAGTATGTGATAAGCCCATTTGCCCTTACTAAATGCCCACTGTTGGGATGAGGCTTTTTACAAAACTGCTTTAACGATATATTTATTTTCAAGGTGTACAAAAATAGAATTATGTAAAGTGGCTAAACAACCAAAAAAACAGCTTCTGCTATACTTATTCATGGTAATCTTCTGCTCAGTTTCTCAGCTATAGACTTATGTAAATCAGATAATTCCTGTTTAGTGTTCTCTCCTGTGTGAAATATTCACTCCCAGTCTTCTTTAGTGGGGTAAGAGAATCTTTGCTTATTGTCAAACCACTTGTATGGAAAGTTTCCCCTTGTGGTTAATATAATCCTACTGGTATGAGACTGTATGGATGAACCTCTCAACCAAAAGTAAGGCAGAAGAGTCAATTTGAAACACTCGTATAGGACACTCCATTACTAACAACCAGACAATTCCTTATGGTTGTCTTGAATTTTCCTTAGGATGCAGACCTGGGATGATATATTCCTATTCAAGACTATCAAGTACTGTCTGACTTTGCCAAACTTCTGTGTTCTGCTGACTCACTGAGATATATAGGGTGATCAAGGAACCTCCACATTCTGCCTATCTTTGTGATACTCCAGGAAAAGTTATTTTGATAGAACCAATCTTAAACAACCAGTGATACTGGGGGAAGAGTGCTCTCTGATAAAAATGAACACAATCTTTCACCAAGTGCTTCTCCCACTAAGTTTGATGCTTGTCACTATATTTTCAGTAAAGAACATATCTTTTCTAATTCATTCCTTCACACTTTCTCTTCTCTGTCTTTTAGATATGAAATTATTTTGAGAGGTATACATCATTGTTTGATGTAAACATTTTCTTGATCTCAAAATGTTTTTCACATATTGACCTTTTCACAGAACCATCCATCCTACATTCTTACTTCTGTTGTGTTTATTTTTCTTACTGAGAAAAGGCACAAAGTGCTTAAGGAGAGCACTTCACATGGAAGTTGTGTTGCCTTCCAACTGGTAAGGGGATGTAGTTTGATGTCGCTTAGCAACATATATTAATAAAGTAAATGTTATTGTGGAGGGATGAGAGCTGTATCAATTAATATAAACATGTAAGCTTTTAAGTAGTGTGGTCATGATACTAACTGTTCCATGAGGAGGTGTGTATTTACTACAGATTGTGACAATGCTGACATTAATAAACTTTTTAGCAGATAATGAAACACCATATGTACAATAATTCATGCTGTGGGGGTGTTTTAACAGCTGACGAAAATCAAGGTAAATTCACCAGTAAAAGACATAAACACAAAAACTGCCTTTTGTATCAGATATGAGATGTATCATTCATTGATTTTATTCTTATTTACTATCTAAGTTACTATTCTTCACTTTGGTTCTGTTGTACATGACTTTGGGAGATCCAATGCTGTATTAATTTTTATATGTGCAATTCTTGCATTTGAATCATTACTTAGCTCATAGAAAACTGTGTGGTTGGAAGCACTGACACATCTGTGAAAAAATGCTTCCAAGCAAATTAAATAAAATTAATTCTTACACAAAGTATTTGTAATTTGTAATACCATACAAGATATTATGCATTAAATGAAACAATATTGTTTCCATAAATTACGTTATTGCAGACTTTCCTAAAAATGATTGAAAGTAGATTTATACCAAAGATATTCACAGAAGCTACTAATTACTGAGTAGTGTTAAATTACGTTAACATAATTTTTTTGTGTAATCACAAACAAGAAAAGGAAAACAAAACTGATGTTATTTGAGTTAACCATTTATTTTAAAAGCGTTTTAACTGAATGAGTTTATTACACCAAATAGCTGAATGGTCAGGTACTAGTATATGTGTGGTGAAATGAGAACCTGCAGTAAGAAGTATTATCCTAAGAAAACATGTAAATACATCATGCTGATCATAAATTTGAATCTTGATTTCACTTTTGTTAAAGTAAGTCTAATAGCTATATCTTTCATACAAACCAAACTGTAACATAGAGTAAAAAACAGGAGTTTTGCTTTCTTAAAGTATAAATTTTTATTACTGTATTATCTCATGTGATGGTGCTCCAAACAAAATCACTTAATCTTTAAGCATTTGCTTTTGAACCATATCTTTCAGAGAAGAGAAACCTGCCAAACTGTAGTACAACATGAAATTTGTATCTTGATTTTGTTCTAAAAGATCTAGTTCTCCTTATGCAAGTCAATCATTTTCATAAAAAATTCCTTTACTAATGAATAAATAAGCAAATTTAACAATTGTTTAGTTATATTTCTACAGAGAGAAAACATAATTTTTTTGATTTTTTCTTCTTATAAACACTTTTCAGCTGACTGCCTTCTTTCAATTCTCAGTGGATTGACTTAAATCTAGTTTCATTTCTCAGTGGATTGACTTAAGTCTAGTAGGGTTTCACCCCGGGCCCATATGCTTAGACTCCTTTTTCAATTTTTTTTACTTAGGACTTTTAAGGCTTTTATGGTTTCAAAGGTAAAACAACAGAAAAATGTAATTTTAGGTTTCTATGCAGTTATATTTACAACAATGAAGATGAAAATTGCCATATATAAATTTCACATGCTCCCTAACACATTGACTTGAAAAAGTTAGATTTGCCCATTTTGATTTTTTTTCTTCACACAAAAGCATAATTTTGAGGTTTTTGGTCAATTACTTAGCCTTGTACATTTTTAGTAATTATAGGGTGGTCAAGATGCTAGGAAAAGCATAATTTTATGGTATTTTGAAAATTTCTTCTCCATATTTTGGCCAGTTTACATGGGATTTGGAACAAATACTATTTTTACAGGTCCCAAACATATATAGACTCAATTTTAGGATGTTTTGTCTTTTGCTCAAATTTTCAGTAAGGAAAGCACAGTTGAAAGTTCATATGAATTATTCGTGCATATTTTAACCAACTGTCATGGGTTTGGTATGAAGATACCTTCTTGCAGATCCCAAGCAATTATATAGACAGTTTTATACTTTTCTAGTATCATAATTGGTCACGTTACATGCATTGCAGAGATATGTTGCATTTGAGTGCAAATGTTAGGCTCTTTGTTGTTTTTTAAACTAATAACATAATAAATCCTATTTTTAGCTTAAACCTTGTCTAACATATTAAAATGGCAAAGCTATGCATACAGTAAGATACATTCATAAAGTAGGTAAATAGGAAATGGTATTGGACAAGTGAATATTTCAATTTGCTTTGCCTCATGACGTGTACATGTTTTTCAACTTTTTTTTAAAAAACAAAGTGGTGTTACTCTTTTTAAATAAGTAATACAAAATATCATTTTTAAGTGAAAGGTAATATATATAGGTGTACTATAAAATAAATGTGAAATATACCTTAAAAGCACTGAGAAATTATATGTTTGAAAACTTATTACAGTGAAACCTTAACTGTTGTTTTGATACATAAGTATATGTGATGTAAAAGCTTCCTTAAATTTTAAATTACTATTTAAACTTGTTAAAAAAAGCAAGTTTTTAATAACTAAATAACTTTTGTGGTGTTTTTAGGTAATGTCAGTGTTGCTATTCAAGTGTGGGATATTGGAGGTCAAACGTTAGGAGGTCAGATGTTGGACAAGTATATTAGTGGAGCACATGTGAGTATATATATTATAAAGTTTAAAAGTACAGTTTGTTTTGTACTCTTTAAAATATGAATTTCAAAACAATTTTTATACATGTAGTAACTAGTACTATTAGCAGACTGTTAATTTAAACCAGGTAATCTGGAGGGTAAATACTTTGAGTACAGAGTCACCTGAAAGGTAAGTGCAGTACATGGACTAAATGAAATACAGTAGTCTGTATCTCTGAACTCTTATTGTTTTGCTGAGAGCATTAAATCTGTGACTCCCAGTAAAATCATTAAATTCCTTTGGGAGCATGTCATAAAAAGTGTTACTGAGTTACATTCAAAACTTAATCATTCCAATTTACTATCAAAATATTTGTTTTGTTTGTTTTTAGAACTAAGCACAAAGCTACACAACAGGCTATCTGTACTCTGCCCACCAGGGGTATTGAGATCTGGTTTATAGCTGTGTGAGTCAACAGAAGTACTGCTGTGCCACTGGGGAGCATCAAAGTATTTTAATGAAACTAGCATTGTCAAATATATTATAATTGGTAATGTTATACTATTCAAGTTATTATTTTTTTTTATTTTGAAAGAAACCTTTGAACAAACATGTTAAACTTCAGTTTTGTTGTCATGTGATTTGCATTCACTTGAAATATCTTAGCTTTGGTTGCTTCTGTTTCTGCTTGACTTAATCTCAGTACCCTTATGATGGTTTACATGCACAAGGTCAAATTCCAATTATGAGTTCCACATTACTACTATAAACATTCCAAGAAAAAGCTTATATTATTTTCCTCCTCTGAGAGAAGCCAGAGTTTAATATGTTGCTAAGCAACAGCCTTTTCTAGTCTTGAATGACATGCTTACAACCAATAGAAAGAGTAGATTTCCCATGCATCATCTATAATCTTACACAGTGAAATTGCTGACTTCAAAGGTGTGCAGTCACTAAATACATTGGAAATCATTGTCTCTATTATTTGACTGTTTTTTTTACCTTGTATGTGTTACTTTGATAGACAGTTTAAAGCCTTTATATACATTTAGTGCTTCTAACTTTCAATATTGTGTGTATATTTAAAAAAAAATTGGCAGTATTTGAGTTTTTGTGGTAACAGGTTATAAACCATATACTTTCATATTTGCATTCCAGGCAAACTAACTACAAGATTATGCCTAACTTCCTTTTTTTTTTCCCACCTACTGTTTCAAATCAGGTAATCTTATCTGTGAAATACTCTAAGCCTTGTTGAATTTTTACTTATGTTGTCAATAAAATATGTTGAAGGTGATAAAAAAATAATAATTCTGCAAATATACATAAGCCTCATGCATAGAGAAAAACTTTTTAAAAATTAATAATCCTACAGGTACAATTATTTGGAGCATGAGAATACTTCTGTTAATACTTTACCTATGTTTTCTGTATCTGTCAATAATTGAAATCCTTCTGCTTTAGTTAAAGTTCCTATTTCAGTTCCTGTGATGTACAGGAAGCTCATGCCATTGCTTTTTCAACTTTTCTCTAAAAATATTTTATGGCTGTTAATGCCAAATCTTGTGTGGGTGCCTCTGGTAAATGTCAGGATATGATGGATCACAAATGGTTGGTTGATTGTTTTATATTTTTGATACTATTATACATTTTTTAATGTTTCACTTCACTTTCTATATATTGGTGAGTCCTTCATTGGAGATGCTTAGGTCTTTATTCAGTTCTCCATGAGTACCCACAAGTTTGTTTGCTTCATGATTCAGTGCAATTTTATGGGTTAAGATCATCTATGGACATAGACAAAAGACAAGGTATATAGGTTCAATTGCAGACCAAATCAGATTAAACTCTAGACCTCTATCATTATCATTACATCAATGACAGTTTTATCTCCCAATTATGTATGTATGTTATTAGCTAAGCTGGTGTTGATGAGCTAGGGTTCACTAGCTACCAGTCAACTGATCTGAAACTTTTCTGGTAACACTTGGCTTTTCAGTGTGTGACAGATTCTAGCAAATTCATTGCTATCTCATTTTATTTATACATGAAGCTAATGATCACATGAATATAATATTGTTTGTTATTTTCTTAAACAACTTAGTAACCAGTACATTAAGTAATGTGTTCTATAGATCAGGAAGTTATAATTCTAAGGTGATATTTCATCTCTACACACAGAAGAGCATTATTTCTCACATGTCTGTCATAATATTTGCATGCAAGTAATCTTGAGATAACTCTCACCTAAAGATTCACATATTTAACATAAACTGCTTGGTTTCCACCAATAGGAGGGCAACACAGTCTCCTTGCACAGTAACTCCCGTAAGTGCTCAAAATAACTTCATTTTGTTCCTCAGCATCACTTGGAGCAAGTATTTTTCTTTCTTAATATACTTTAACTCCATGAAATTTATGATTGTTAATGAAAAATAAACTTTGTTGTAGTTAAACCATTTCCTTTACTACAATATTGAAAAATGAAACCTTGCATGAATTCTCAAGTAACAGCAACTTCAATTGGTCCCATGATGACAGTGTTGCTAACATGGGACCTGTGTATTCTGCATCTACTTGAGACTAATTGTTTAAGTATTTTTTGAGGGTTCTGATTCCTTTGAGGTATAGGTCAAGGTGGTTTGACATCATTTCTTGTTGTCTTCCTTAGTTTTGTCGTTCTCGACTTTACCCATCTATTCCTGTTCCTCAGTCCGTTCTATCTTTGTCTCTCCTTTCCATTCCAGCTTATTATTATTATTATTATTCCTCCCATTCTTCATGTTTCCAAAATCAGGGTTACTGCTCATCTCATTTCATTGCTGACTAACCTGTGGGTCTGACCCATTGGGTACCTCTCTGTCTCACGTGTCAATCTTTGGTTCTCTTTCCTCTTTTCCTGTTTCTTTTCTTCTTTCTTCTCACCTTGTTCATCTTCAGCATCTCAAAGATGTAGTTTTGAAATTCTTGGCCAAGAATGCCACTGAGAGGGTATTCACATATCTA
Source organism: Tachypleus tridentatus (assembly GCF_004210375.1). Taxonomy (NCBI): domain Eukaryota; kingdom Metazoa; phylum Arthropoda; class Merostomata; order Xiphosura; family Limulidae; genus Tachypleus; species Tachypleus tridentatus. The sequence continues at coordinate 40,855,168 of NC_134834.1, forward strand.
CTCCTTGTTTTTATCCTCAGCTCTTTGTGATTCACAAGAAGACTTTGTACATGATTTTGTGGTTGCCTCTTCAGACGATTTTAAGCTACCTACCACAGCTATTTTGCATGCCCTGCTCATTTGTAAAAAAGGTGATTGACCTAATTTATTTTATGTTTATTTCTATTCTTTTTCTGGATCTCTCTCATCCTTTTCATTGGATCCCACTCTGTGACAGGTATTGTCTGCTTTGGTATGCTTATTTCCAAATACACACTAGCTACCAGTCAGCTGATCTGAAATTTTTCTGGTTGCAATAAGTCTATAAGACACCATGTGCACTTTCTGGTGGTACACAATTATAATGTAGAGACAAATATACAACTGAACTTCAACTAAGGTACTATCCTGAGTAAAGTTTAAGGGGATATTTTGCCTATCTCTGATGACCCCTAGATGGAATAAATTGGGATCAGTTTGTTTTCAAAATATGGAATGTGGCTCACCTGTTGCACTATCTCCATAGCATTGTTCCCAGTGGAGTGTGGGAGTCCTTACCACTCCCAGTTTCTAGTCATGGGAATGATGGATATAGGTTTATTCTTCCTGAGTGATGCTTGTACTTGTTATTCCACCCAAGGAGAAGAGAACAAAGCTAAGTGTCCTTCTACAAATAACCCTAGATTGTTTTTCCAGATATATGGTAGGAACAGAACCAGTTTGTCAGAATCTGCTTGTAATTCCAGTTTAATGATGACCCTTCACTTTCTGAATAAGTTGTGCTTGGTCTTCCTTTTTGGTCTTTATCTTTGTTTTGATGATCATGGAATAGGATTTTTGTCTTCTCGTAATTCAACACACAGGGTGTCACTTCCTGTGCCATTGGTTGAACTTAGTTGTTTCACATCTTCCTCATAATTTTGGGGGGCAGGAGGTGTTGCCTTGTTTTTCAGGTTGGGAAGTTAGGATTTTGGTTCATATCCCCAGACCAGTTGATTTCTGTTTCTTCAGTTTAAGTGAGGTGAGAAAGGTACCATAATTGTGAATTCACTTTGTTGCATTTTTCACTTCTTCAGGTTGGGCATAAGGGTTTGTTCATTTTTGGGGTTGCTTGGTTCTCTTCATAATTCTGGTGGCTCAATAAACAAAATTCTATAAATTTTAGGTTGGGTTCCAATAATACTACATTATTAAACAAGATCAAATATAAAGTAGTCTTTATGCCCCAGACACTACACCTTGGATCTTGCTATGAGTCCACAGCTCGTATAATTTTCAAGGACAAGACATGGGACTTAATCTACTTAGTTGGGGTCTGTGCAAATTAATGTTTTTCTAAAGATATTAGGATTTTGCTTCTGTGACTGGTCAGCATTTATCACCTAGGAATTAGATTTCAGTATTGTCTGGGCATACTTGTTCCAAAAGTAGTGTGGACCCCACTGGTGTGCTATTAGTATATCTCATTTTACCACACCTCTTTTCTACTTAGATACTTTCTGTATAGACCTTGCCCCTATCAGTTCCTCTACCTTTGCAATGTTGTATACTTGTGTGAGAGAAGAAGTGTATTTCCAGTAATACGTACCTCCTCTTCTCTGACACCCTTCCTTATTTTGAAATAGCCAGTTTCAGGGGTCTGCTAAATTAGACTGTTTCAAAAAAAAGAGAATAACATGTAATTACAGGGAGCTTATATATGGATCTGGTGTGGAGGTGCATTGATGTAGATAGAGAGAATCACAAGATTTAAAATTCTACAGACAATATAATGGAGTATAAAAGCTCGAACAAGATAAGTAAGGTACATATCAGTGCTTGTATAGGCAGAGAAGAGAAATGTTTGTCAGGAAAAATCTGAAAATATGAGAAGAGATGATTATTATTGGAAGTACTTTTTTGATATAGGAAAATGTTAACTTTCCCAACATAAATATTGTTTTAGGTAACAAATGAATTATACCTAATTTTTTTTAAATATTTATGTATGTTCAATTTAGTGTATTAAAACTAGATGTTGGAAACAGAATATAATAATTGATTCCATTGTTCAGGCAGTGTTGCTGGTCTATGACATCACCAATTATAGCAGTTTTGAGAATCTAAATGACTGGCTTGGAACAGTGCATCAGGTCTGTGGAAGTGAAGGAGGATTGCCTCATCTTGCACTTGTGGCAAACAAATGTAAGTTTTTGTTGTTGAAATTCAAAACTGAAAATCAAAGCAAAAAGCAATGATTGTCAGGATATGTGAAACATAATTTTGTTACAGAACTTACTTAGCCATGTAAAATATTTTTATATTATCTGTTCTATATACAGCTTGTGTATTTTTATATTTATAATATGATATATTTGCCATATTTTAAATCCATTTATTTATTGTGGGTAACCTTTTATCATGTTAGCTCTACTAATTTAAATTACATATATTGGGTAACTATAAATCTGATGCAATTGGGTAAAGTAAAACAATTTATATAGCTGAACACTTACAGTAATTTTCTGAATATAATGTGCTCCCAAACATAATATGCATTCTAATATTTACAAACAAAGAGTCAAATATATCTTATCACCATACATATTATGCTCCTACACTTTTGCAATACTGTAGTCAAAATAATCCCTTGATGAAAAGAATGGTGTTCTCCTTATAATGTGTAATTGTGTATTCACCTTAGTGCTATCTATGTCTGTAAATAAACATTCTCAAAACCTGTATATAGTCAGTGTTCATTAGTCATGGCCCTCTTGAACAACTTTGTTATAAAGGGATACGTATAGTTTGTTCGGTAACATTTCTTCTCTGTGCGAACAAGACAGTGGTTTTGATTTTATAAGACCGATTTAAAAATACACCATTATCTCTTTATGGATCACGTACTGACACTCATTTCAGTGCTTAATTAAAGAGATTAAGGGAGAAATGTATCTCAAGACAGCTGGTATGGGTATTAAAACTTTTATTAAAATAAAGTAGAGAAAAAATTAATTTTAATACCCATACCAGTTGTCTTGAGATACATTTTGACTTTAAGTGGATTTCTCATTGTCATAAAGAGATTGTGGTTGTTTTGAGTTCATATGTTGATTTAAAAACACACCTAACAACTCATGACAGTAATCTTCATATATCTCTCTCATTGTAAACTTGGCTAATACAACCAATCATGTGATTACAAATTGGCCTTGATAGTTATCATTCTCTAACTTTTAGTGTTTTTGTGCATCTTCATGAAATATTTCAAGCTTTTAGTAAGCATCACAAGTCTTGCAGACAAGAAATCAATTTTTTTAGATTAAATATTTTAACTGAGTTTAATGATCACTTTATTTCAAAAGCCGTGTTTAAAGATACCAAAAATGAAGGAAAACAGGTGATAATTCTCATTTATGCCTTAGAAATTGAAAGAATAAGAAGTACTGTCAAAACACAACATTCCTGGTAAGTATATATTTTGTAACAAAAACGTTTAGATTTGAAACCTTATATGCACTCTAACTTCTGGATTAATTTTAGTGAAATAAAATATGTATTACACTCAGAAAATTACAGTACTCTAACAAATTATGCAGGTCAGCAATGGTTTTATAGTCTTGAAATTTTTGCATATTCTACAGTTGTTCCTGTACACTGAATCTAGAAATGCTATCAATTTTTCTCCATCGCTTACAGATTTTTCATAGAACATCTTATGCACTTTTTCAATGAAAATGATTCATTTATATAATTGGGTGACATTTTGTTATGTTTAAAATATTGACAACCAATGGCTATAGATTTCTTTAGACCAATTGTGACATGAAATTTTATCGATCATTCTAGAACCTATAAGAAACACACTGCTAGTATATAAACAGCTAACAGGCAACATGATGTTAATTTCTGTATACTATTTCTTTGTGTGTGCACTTTAACTTTCTTTTTCAATGTTATTTATTCATTGTAATGGCAACAAGAGGTTATGAGAATAACCCAAACATATTATGTTATATTTGTGGTAAATTTATTGTAAAGAAATAAAGGCAAAATATTGAATAATTCATTAGAAAAAAAACATAGTATGTGTATTTTTTAATAAAAATTGAGGACAAAGATAAAGCTTGGGTATCCCACAAAGTTTGAACCATTTGTGTCAAAGAGTTTAGACAATGGACTGAAGGTAGGAAAAGTTTTTGCTTTTTGTGTAATTTCAGTGGTCTGGCATGAGCCTTGAAACCATGGAAATAACTGGTATTTTTGCTCATGTAACAAGCAAGGCTACAACATGTCACTATGCTATAAGCCTTGTTGCTCATAGTACTTCTGAATTAATTCCAATGCTTGTAGCTACAGTCCATGAACCAAGTGAATAGTGATTATACATTGATTCCTCCAAAAGAAGTCAAAAAGATGTTATCCTTCACTATGGTAACATATGTGCATCTATTCCTATTGCTCATTCAGTTCACTTAAAAGAAATGTACAAAAATCTCAAACTTCATCTTAACCCTTACACTCTAAGTATCCTTAACTACACATGATATAAAGTTTTTGTGTCTTACATTCAAAATTTTATTAACTACTTTTTTGTGTTGGACCAAATTGTATAACATAAAATCTTAGCTAATAATCCATATTTTAATGGTTTATAAGTTGTAAGTTTCTAATTCTACAAGAAGATATTTTTTTAAACACTGAATTTCCCCTACTATGATACGTGATGTATTTTCTTTAGACATCTTGTTTCTCTGTTTTTTCCACCATCCCTGAAAATAGTAAGAAATTAAATATAAATTACTCACTATAAAATTTTAATTGTGCAGATAAACTATAATTTTTATAGCCTTCAAATTTGTTTGATTACAGAGCTATCAGTAAAAATTAAGATCTTTTCTGTCACACCCACCTGTTACATTCTCTTTTTCAGGATATGTTAATAGTTCTCTCTTATGTTTAATTTCATATTACTTATAACTGATAGAAAATAACAGTTTTCAGCTGTCAAATGATGTATTGCATAATGTTGTGTTCTGAACAGATTATAATCAATTTCATTCAGAGAACAAGCAACATTCCAGTGAGAAATTTAATGACAAGCTTGGATGAATTTATAACAGCTCTTATCATTAAGTTAGAAAGCAAGAAAAATTGAGAGAGTTAGGAGAAATTTTCTACTTTTTATACATTATTAATCTATATTCTTTGGTGCATTAGTTAATGAAATAAAAATTATTTAGTACATTAGTATAAAAAAGTAGGCTTAAATATTCTCGACAATCGATAGTACGAAAAAAGAAGATTGTGTAAGCACTTTATTTCTTGTTTTTCATGTGTATTCTTTATTTATTATTATAGAAGTAACTAAAATGTAAAAATAGGGACCTTTTTAAGCTAGTTGAGATTAGATTAGGTAAATAATAATAAAAATGTTTCACAAGGCATGGAAATGAGTGGGTTACAGTAGATTGTGGGTAAAATAATTTCATAGTGTACAAGGGAACATGCAAGTGATTGACAACTTATAAGGTTTGGATAATAGTTAGACACAGTTCAAAGGGCAATAAAACTATAAAATTTAATTACAGTTACGACAGAAAGTGTTCGTACCCCTGTGTCCCGGGTAGTTTTTTGCTCATAACTTAAAAAGTATCACGATTAGGCTAATAGACGTAAAATATATTATAAATATTAGACTAACACACACCTACATAAATTTTTATGTAAATTAAACGACAAATAAACTGTTTATAAACAAATAACCAAAAATAGGAGGAGCAGAAAGTGTTCGTACATTTCAGAACGTGTGAAAAAAACTGATATTCCCATAAATTTTTATTTAGTTTGGTGAATAAACTGCATTATTCCATTCCAGAACTAGACACTGGGTTCATAATTATTAGAATTTAGCCAGCAAAAAGTGTTCTTCCAGCAATTTAGTGCTGCCTCCATCATTATCTGTTTGGTCATCATGGCGAACAGGACACAACTGTCCAATGAATTAAAAAACCAAATTAAAATACAAGTCTCATGTGTCTCTTTCCAGTATTGCTACACAACTTAATGTGCCAAAATCTACTGTTCAAAGCATAATTGCCAAGTTTAAGCTTACAGGATCAACTGCTAACCTTCCTCGTTCCGGACGCCCCACCAAAATTCCAGAGAGAACCAAGAGGAAGGTTCTCGGAGAAGTTAGTAGGAACCCTCGTTTAACACGTAATGACATATAGAAACTGGTAAGGGAAACTGGGGTTGAAGTAAGCACCTCTACAGTTACGAACATGTTACGCTCTTCTGGGTTCAAAGTGTGCCATCCTTGTAGAACTCCATATTTAAAGTCTGTTCATTTAGAAGTATGATTGAGGTATGCAAGAAAGCACGTAGATTAACCCTTTGCCCATTGGAAGAGTATTCTTTGGTCAGACGAGACTAAAATTAAGCTTTTCGGCCACAGTGATGTTTGCAATATTTTCCGTAAGAAGGTAGAATGAAATCTTCCAAAGAACACTGTCCATACAGTTAAACAAGGAGGTGGCTTGATCATGCTATGGGGTTCCTTCAGCTCTTCTGGTGTAGGCAGTCTTCACAACGACTGAAAAAAGAAGAGTACGTTGATTTATTAGGCACTTATATCAAGAATGATGCTTGGAACTTGCGGCTTGGGCGTTGTTGGATCTTCCAGCACGACAATGACCCTAAGCACACATCGAAATATGTGCAATCCTGGTTGCAGAGGAACCATATAAGCAGACTGGAGTTGCCATTGCAGTCATCTGATCTCAACCCAATTGAAAACGTTTGGCATGAGTTGAAGACCAGGGTTCATCAGTGTCATCCGAAAAACTTGCAAGAGTTGGAGGCCTTCTGTAAAGAAGAATGGAAGAAAATACCAGTCGAGTACTGTCAAACGATCATGGAGGGCTATGAGATTGCGCCAAGTAATTCACCTGAAAGGCTACACAACTGACCATTAAAGTAGATGTATGAACACTTTCTGCCCCTCCTATGTTTGGTTATTTATTTATGAACAGTTTATTTGTCATTCAATTTACATAAAAATTTATGTAGATGTGTGTTAGTATAATATTTATAATATAGTACTCTTGTTAAAAGAAAAAGTGAGGTCAAATTTTATTAGAGGGATAACAGCAAAAATCAAGAGACCAAAAGTAAGTACATAATTTCTGGTATTTATATTTCATATGTATTGTTTAAAAGTAACTCAAATATAAAAAATAGAAACTTATTAAATTACATAACGAAAAATGATAACAAAAACATTTACCTATGAGATATTCTCATGAATTACTTGTTCATCATACAATACAGTAAATTTTGCTGTGTACTGACCATGTGAGGTACAACTTGGCTCATGATTAGATGTTAGATGTGATGCAAACAAGAATAAAACAACATTGAATATATACACTGTTATGAACCTTAAGTCATTTAAGATAAATTGCAGTAATTTTCTCTAAGTATCTGTAGTAATTCTGCAGGAAAACAAAAGAGAGTATAATTTAAATTTATTTCATACTTTTTATGGTGGTTACACAGCTGATGAAAATGAATGAGTTTATATAGTGTTAGGGTAGAGAAAATAACAGAGAAATATAAAGTTTTACTGAATTAAAATTTAATATACATTCCTGACTTAGAAGATATGAGAAGATATGCAAATTAAAACCTAAAATGGAAAAAAATAATTTTCACCTTAACATGAAAATGACTTTGTATTCAGACTAACCAGGCCAGATCAGACCCTAATAAAAACACAGACATAGTTAGTTACAAAAAATATTATTTTGTATCAAACAACTTCTGTTTTCTAAAAATTTCTTGAAGATACACTAGTATGTCCTTAATAGGTCAGTGGTAAGTGTGAGGACTTATAACAAAAAAATTGGGTTTTTATACCTGTAGTGAGTAGAGCACTGATAGCCCATTCTGTGACTTTGTGTTAAACAATAAAAAGGAAAAACTCATTACATTTACATTTATGGTATATATACTTTCATGATTACATGGTGGTTGCAAGTTCAATAAAAAAAACAAGTCGATAGTTTAAATTTTGGCTTATTTTTATATTTATCAAGTGCCTAATTTTCTTATCCTGCAATATCATTTATACTGAATTAATATTAAATATTTGACTCATTAATTGAAAAAACAAAACATGCCAGATTGTGCTCTTGCTTTTGTGGTTTTAATTAATGTTACACTATAACACAGGATTTTAAAATATTTCTGAAGTCATCTTTCAGTCTGTAGAGTCACTAATTTTGCTCTCATTTACAACAGGTGATTTAGAACATCTTCGTGCTGTAAGACCAGATAAACATATCAAGTTTGCTCAGTTAAATGGAATGTCCTCTCATCTTGTGGCTGCTAAAACAGGAGAATCTGTAAGGAAGAGTATCAGTGTTTAACCTTTAACTTAGATTTCTAGGTTATTTAGAAAAAGTTGTATACTTTTATATTTATTTTGTATAATGAAAGTTCAGATACAGTCATTCCCCTCCATACACAGAAAGCTAATTTCCTCATGAAATCATGTATCTGCTTGAGAAACATGCATGCCACCAACCTTTTACAATCTTCCACATAAAATTCACTTGTTGAAGTTATTTATCTGTGGTATAAGTAATAGCTATTGTGCATGGTGTGGTAATGTCCTCTGCATTCATTCCTTCTACTCATTTCCTTTGCCATTTTGTTCAGGTCTGACATTGAAAAGGACAATTTTGAGTTTTTCCATCCAGCAATTTTCCACCTAATTAATATCTTTCCACTATTCTGCTTGCCTTATATAACCTTTACTAAATGGTTTCTTTTCCCAATTAGATATTTTGGCACCTGACTTTTGGTTTCTGACTTTACTCCTGTTGTTTTATGCCCCATTCTCCCTGCTTTACCAGGTAGCACATAGACGTTACTGTTTAGATATAGTTTATTCCTCCTTAACACACAATTCGTAGGCCTTAATTTTTAAAGATCATTTATTACTCCTTAATTCCCTCCTTTGTGAAAATGCAATTGACCAATTTCTTAACCACCTTTGTACTTATAATAGTTTCCATATTGTAACTTTTAATCCACATAGTGCATCTTCACGAAATTTGTTAGAAATGTAGTAAACATTGCAAGTCATATACACACAGAGAATCAGATTTTTTTAATGAAGTATTTTTGCTAAAGTTTTCGTGTATGAATAAAGATTGTATTTCTCTATACAAGTCTACATACTCAGTGATCTTTATGTTAAGACTAAAAATACTTTTCTTCAATTCAAATATCTTAAGTTTTATTTGTATAATCTCTTAAAACCTCCTAAAGAAATTTCAAAAATTTTAATCTGTAAAATTTTTATATTTTATTTGTTATTTTGTATACCCTAATTTTATGTAAGATTTCTAAGTTTCACTGACCTCATAACCACCCAAACAATAATTGAAATAAATCTAAATTAAGCCTTTTTTATTCTTTCTATAACAATTTCAAATTTTAATATGAAACTACGTTTGTCTATCCAAAATAATATAAACTCATAACAGTATACATCTATTTTTTAACAAATTGTTTAAGCAGAGTATTCATGATGAAACTAAGTTGAATGGACATTGTGGTGGGCATGACAGGAGGAATCTGGTTTTTATGTTCAATGGATCTGTAACCAAATAAGATTTAATGCTGTAAGATTATGCAATTTATGATAAATTTTATACTTCTTGTAGGTGTAGTAAACAAATTAGAGAAGGGAGGATGCCTAAATAGCAAATATTGCAATTCTCACATTAGACTTTTTAAAATATTGTCTTATAAAATTAAGAACTTAAAACTTGTATACTATTAAAATATGATTTTAGCAATGCTTTATTGCTATATTTATTGGAATAACATAAAGAGAAAGTACTTTAGACTTCAAATGTGACTCACTAAAATCTTGTGACATGCCCAGAAACAGCTACCTGGAGAAGGAGGGTTAACAGGTCCATTTCTGATACAGTATCCTATCTCTGGTTACATAATACAATTTCCAACATCAACTGTTCTCTGTGTGTTCCAATTTTCATTTGCCAGTAACCTACCATAATGTATTTTCACGTGAAGCAGCTGCATGACAGTGTGCAAAAGAGTAATAGAAGTGTGACACAACTACTAGCACAGCTGACTCTCTTTCTCTCTCTATGCAGTTTAGCCCAAGTTCACTTCTCATTTGGCACTTGTAGTACTACCTGAACAAGAGGATGCTGATTTTGACATCCTGCCTTCCCTCCCTTTTGTTTAGCTCCAGTGGAAACTCCTAAGCCTCTTCCTTTTCTGGAGTTAATAAACCAGCTTTGTTGTTCCCAGACAAAATTCTCTCTACAGAGTGTTCCCTTGATTTTGCAGGTATTTAGCTGCTGGTATTCCCAGTGAGTACTCCACTACTGGATGCATTTGCCACCACCTGAATTCCAAGCTTCCAGGTTTTGGTCTCCTATTTCACATCCTTTGATTGTAGCTGTCAGTGCTTTCAATCAGAATTGAATGGGACTTTACTTTTATACCTATACCCTATCCACCTTTGACATCGGATCCTCTCCATCATTCAAATCACTGTGTTGCATGCCCTTGGTGACATCACTTTTGCCAGCACAGCTGTGGTTTCTACTTCTGCACATGTTCCTATTAACATCTCTCTCACCCACCCTCCTCAGATAATCTCCATCAGACATGTTACAGCCTTTCATTCCAACACTTAATCTTTACACGTGGCTTTTATCCAGTCCCTTCCCAGAATGACCTGGATATTCTTTGTGGGTTGCATCCCTGATTTTCCATTCAGTTTACCAAATGGTTTTCCCCCATTCAATCTTACTGTTCTGCACCTGGTTGTTCAACAAGAGTCTTTCACTATCCACCATTATTGGTTATTGTGTGGCCTTGTCAAGTACTTCCCATTTTACAAAATTTGGCCACATTTTCACTTTTCCAGTTCTCACTCTATTGTTTTGTTTTTTCTGCTTTTACTGTCTCTAGGTTTTACTGCCCTCCCTGATTAGAAAATTATTGTATCCTCCAATCTCTTACACTTACTATCTTAACGCCATGCCATCCAGTTACTTATATTGTCTCTCCATAATGCCCTTTTTCTTCTCTTTTTGGCATGTGGAAGTTAACATTCAAATTTGTTCATTGTCTTGCACGGTATATCACAGAAATATGTTATTCTTTACTGGGATCATCCCAAAATATTGATTGCATGTGAAGGTGATTTTCACCTTCACTCCTATTTCCTTTCCTTCCATTTTTCACCTCTATTATTGTTCTGATCTGGATTGTCTTTTATGTTCTGTTCGAGTTCTCTGCTGTTGCTTGGCTTGCACATTCTGTGGTTCTCATTGCCATTTGTTCATTCATTGGAACTCTTCATTTTCCTGGGATATCTACCCTGTAACCATCACAGGTTGGTTTTACCAGCTTATTCACCTAACTTGTTTTTCTCTGTCTCCCTGTTATTGACATTTATTCCAAGTCTTCTCCCATCAAATCTGTTTTCTTACCATGCCCTTAGCTCTCCATTTCCTTCATCCATTAGAGGATATATTTCTTGCTGACATGTGGACCTTTCCCATACATTTATTAGATATCCTTGTTTTAGTAATGAATAAAGTATAAAAGCATGAATTCAATTCCTCATTAGAAATGTTTCAGAAATTGTTCACTATGAATATTCACCTCAACTCACCCAGAATGGAATGTTCAAAAGTAATATATAGACATATTTGTCCTCCTTCCTGGAGTAAATAGGGTTGTTTCCATGTGTCTCTCCATTTGTCAAATAACATTTTTATAAACAATCAGACTTCAAAATAAGCATTGTAAATATGCCTTACAAAGAATGATCAATTATTCTGTTCCAGTGATTTTCGGAATATTGGACTAATAGAGCAAAAGAAAATTTGTATGTTTGAAGAAAATCTGTTAACCATCAAATAAAAACCTAATTTACGTACACAAGTGTTAAAACTGTTAATAGATGGAAATTAATATAAAATGCTTTGAACATTAGATATGAAGAAATATGTTCTGGTAAGTATTCAAGAACTAGAGAGAGATAATTTTTAAAATATTTTGTAACATACATTATTGAACTATATCTTTGCTAGAGTACATCATACAAGTTGTTAAACACTTGAAATAACTAATATTTTGAATAATTTTTCATTCTTATTGTTGTTCCTAGTATCAAACTAATACTGAATGTGTTAAATTATTTAGGGCTTGCTGATGATTTAAATATTTGTAAAGTTATTTCAAAAATTAGAAAAGGGACAAATGGTATTTTTGACTGGATATGAGATTTCAGATACCTGGTTCCTAATATATAGTTGGATTTGATACTTTTGGATCAGATAGTAAATGTAGCTATACGTATTGTAAATACATTGCAGACATGAACTATCACTTAACTATAGCATTAAACTACTTACTATGTCTTTTTTTTTTACATATAATAAGGATGTATGCAGGGATGTGCAGTTCTGCGTGAATGAGTGCTCACTGTAGGCCCCATAAAAGAATGCATCACATAGCAGTGTAGGACAGTGCTTTACACCCCAGATTGTGCTTGCTGTCCCTGTCACTACTGTGGCATACAATGGTAGTGCTGAGTGGGCTTGATGATTGTTCAAACTCCATAATGACTGTACTATTATTATTAGAAGGCTCTCACTTTTTAATACCAGGAAAATGCTACAATTTTTAGAAGCTAGATCAGGGGTTCCCAAACATTTGACCTATGGCACTTCACATCAAAAAGAAAAACGTTCTACCGCCTTAATAACAAAATACACTTAAAATAGAAACAATCGATCACTAGCACTTGATAAAGTTTACTTCACTTTTAGAATATAAATTTATTAACAGTATCAATATTTGAAGAAATTTTTTACTTCTACTTGTTCAAAAATTTCTGCTTGTAAAATTTATATCAGTAAAAGTACAGTGTACTTATTTATTTATTAGTGGCTCAAATGGGCTTATTTTTATTCACAAACTAGTTCAATATTTGGAGTTATGGTTGTTACCTGTAAGCACAAATCATCTTCAATATTTAGCCTGTTTCTAAATTTGGTATTTGCAGCTGTATACAGTGAAAATGTTTGTTCACAAAGATATGCTGTTGGAAAATGCATTAAAAATTTCAAAGCTCTGTTACTTCTTTCAGGGTATTCCATGGCTATTTGAATTCAAAATTGTGTAATTTCTTCCTTTTGAAATTTTGTTTTTAGGGTGTAATCACTTGCAATTTCTATAAGCTGCTTTTTCTCTTTCAAAGGCAAATCTTTGGTATTTGTAGAGTCAACAAAGGGATTTTGAATGCACAGTAATATTTCTAAACAAGGAGGAAAGTACTCCCCAGTAGTTGTACACAAATCAGATACATGTTGCAAGACTGAAACTTTTGCATCTTTACTTAAGGAAATTTCATTCATAAGTAAAAAACCACAGAGATTTTCAAAGAAATTAAGTTCTTCCATAAGTATACATTCACCCCAAAGTTTTAGCTTACATTGAAGCTCTTCCATTTTACTCTGAGCTTTGAAGTACATTACCCTGGTACCATGTATTGTAGTATTCACTTCATTTAGATAGGCAACTACATTGAAAGGTAAGTCACTTTCTATATCCAGCATTTGTCTCTTAATTTGTATGCAAGTTCAAAATGGCATTCAGATAAAAAAAAAAATATCTCCTCACGCAGTTCATAAAACCAAGCAAAACCTTTTCCCCGAGAAAGCCATCAGACTTCAATATAAGGCAGCAAATTTTTATGCAAACTTCCCATATCCTCACAGAATAAACTAAAGATTCTCGCATTGAGTGGTCTTGATTTTATAAAATTAAGTATTTTTATGACATCACCCAATACCTCTTTTAAGTCTTTTAGCATTCATTTCATGCAAGTGTATGATGATGAAGACAGCAGTGGATAATCTCGATGTCTGGGTTTTTCCTTTTAATGTGTGTCACTGGACCTAAATTTTTTCTAATCATAGCTGCAGCCCTATCAGTGCAAATACTTGAGCAAAGGTTCCATTTGATCTCATATTCTTCCATGAATAAAATGATCAGTTTAAATATTTCTTTGCTTGTTGTTTCAGTAGGCAAAGATTTGCAAATTAGCATGTCTTCTTCAAAACTAGTTTCATGAATATAGCAACTTTGCATAACCTGTGACATCTATTGGTTCATTCATCTGAAACAAAGAAATTGGACTCACTTTTACTCCTTATTAACTCCATTAAGCAATTTGCTGACATATCATTGATTTTTCGAGAAACCAGGTTGTCAAAAACCGGCATAGAGGTAATGTGTTTAAGAAATTTCTCATCAGTTGTGCACTCTACCATATCTTTTGCACATGGTTTTATCAAATCTTTTGCAATTGTATGACCTTCACTTGCTTTTGCAGTGCGGTAACTAACACAATATGAAGTAAATGAATGAAATGTAGCTTTCCTTGCATCTAATTACAAACACTTTCTTTTGAAATACGTGGAAGTTGAATTTTTTAATTGTGAGTGCTTGGTTTCTAGATGCTGTTTCAACTTTGCTGGATGCAAACTACTGTTACTCAACACTGTTCCATATTAAACACACAGCCTACAAGGTCTGTCTTCATTACCTGTACATGTAGAGTTGTACTCAATAAAACTTTCATAATACTTTCTTTTCTTTCTTGTTTCAGTTCTTTTTGCATCATCTTGTGTTTAGTGCTTGAGCACAATGATAATGCTGATGAATTCATATTAGGCTTAGGCCAAGGAACATTTTTACTTATATCAGATTTATTACTGATATTCACCCACTTATCCATTATAAGGGTAACAACAATTATTAATTTGTCTAAAAATGCATTCTTATATCTTTGGCACTTCAAAAGTATTTTCACAGATAAAAAATAGCTTCTTAATGAAAACTTGCTCAAGCACTTGAGTTGTATCATCATACAATGACATGCTGACCTAAGATCAGTGTTGCCATAATGAAGTCAGGAATAAAGATTTGTGGAAAAAAGATTAGGCTGCTTGAATAATACATTTTTCTAAAGGAAAAGGATAACCTATTATCTTAACGTTTTTTTGTTTGTTTTTTAACAGAATTCTTTTAAGCCAAATAACACAATATCAAACCACATCAGACGTGTGTCTAAATCTCAAATGAAATGAAGCAAAATGAAACATGATATCATGCGAGTTTATGACGTCATAGAGCTCATTGGTACCAAGTTTGTCTAATTAAACTACAACAAATCTAACCTATCCTAAAAAATTACCAATTATACCATGTAACTAAATTTCTACCTTTTTTTGTTCCTTGGCAGAAAGTGTGATTTTCCAATTGCTTATGCCTAAAGTAAATGGAAAAGACCTATTTTTCTCTTCAAACTTTGCTTTTGTGACCTGGGTAATGAAATTTTCAAATTTACTCATTTTCCAGAACATTCCAGGTAAATTCAGTGCTAAGTAGCTGATAGAGAATTTTCTCGAACTTACAAGAATTTTCAAGAACCTTATAGACTTTTCTAGAACTTTCCATAGTAATATATATACAGGAGCTCATCACTTCGGTTTAGTTCTAGCTGCCTAAGTGAACACATAGACCTATCTGATTTCATCAGAAATGGCATCAAGAAGCTGCAAGCATTCTCCAGATGCATCCAGAAGCCTAAAAGCTGTGCTGCTCCATAACGAGAATAAGTATCTGTCTCTTCCCCTGGCTCATTTGGTGCACCTCAAAGAGGAATACAACAGCATCAAGACCTTGCTAGAAGCCTTGAAGTATGATGAGTATGTCATATAAATATACCTTGAAATTGAAACAAAGGATACTGCATCTAATTGCATCACAATGTTTCAAATTTGGACAAATATCAGCTATGATATCAAGTTTCATTTTGTTTTATTTCATTTGAGATTTAGCCACTAATCCAGATCTGGCTTTTAAAAGACAGTTGGCATCAATGCCCAGGGTTGACCAATGTTTCATATGAAAATTACTAGGTTATCTTGCATCTCCAATGACACATGCAATCTTGAGATGGTGCCATATCTAGTAGCAACCAGTGGTACCACTATTGAAGTTAATTGAGATTGTGTAACACTTTTACCATGAAAACTTTTCCTAAGCTAAATAAAATCATCTGGCATTAGACAGAATGAAATATTAAAAGGCCTAATATGTGATAAATGTGTTATTATTAAAGATATATTTTACTTTTTTGATTCTGATTCAATTTTATAGTTTTAGGAAAAAATCTTAACATTCTAAAATTTCTTCGTGGAGTCCCAGACAACTATAGCTGAGCCCAAGGGCTCTGCGGAGCATAGTTTGAAAAACCATGAGTTAGATGATGCAAAACCAATTATGCATGATACACGTGTGATTGGTATCATAAATATGGTATTGCAAGGTGATTTGTTGATGGAAATGCTAATTAATTAATCAGTTCATTCATGAAATTGATGTTATCAGTAAGAACATTGCAATACATTTTTTAATTAATTATGTTTGTACGTGGTTTCATGTGCTATCCAAGAACTGACATTAGTGGTAATAATAGGTGTAGTTGTACTAAGAGAATTGATTATAGTTAGATAAATTGCAATAAATCTGCATCTTAATGTATTCTTCAATTAAATAAATTATAGGTATAAACTTGTATATTAAATCAGAATATTTCATTTATGGTATTGTACATTTTGAGATAAATGTTCTTTGTTCACACTTTGAGAATAATAATACTTGATCTCATTAACATTGTGTTTAACTATAAAAGGCAATTAAGGCAGCAGGATCAAATTTTTAACATTATAGATAATCATACAGTTAAAGTGATATTTTAGTGCCAGTGTAGCTTCTCATTATCTCTCTAAACTGATTTTGCTATGAAGTAGCAATAATGAGCTTAACATTTACAAAGTTTATTATTTTTTTGCCTGCAGGTGGATGTGTGTTTTCGAAAGATCGCTGCTGAACTCTTAGGAATTCACTTGTCACATGCTGAACAAGAAACTGTACAGCCAGTTGTACAAGCTGAAATTATTCATTACCAACATTCACCTCAACCAACCCAGACAGCAGCTACGACCAACAGAAGCACAAAGACTAGTATATGTTCACTACAATAGTGTTAAGGCTTATATTTACAAATGTATTCATGAAAATCTAAGCTATATCAATGCCAAAAGGCAAATGTTTTTTAAGCCACATATCATTGAGCAAGGAGTGTTGTAAGCACATTCAGATATGATATCTTACATCTGTGATATGTATTTATTTACCTTTCTTACAAACTGAAAATATTTAGTGTTCTTCAGTGGTAATTTCACCTATTGTACTTACTGACTATTATTTTCACCTAGTCTTACCTTAAAGAAGATAACGTATTTAAAATTTTAGTTGATTATGTTATTTACACACACTTAGATATAACACAGGAAAAAACAATAAAGGAAGCTGGGAAAAAGTGCACCATGACACAATATATTCTTTATTTAGGTTGTCATATGGCTGAGCTGTAAGAAAAAGTTATTACGTAATTATTTTTGTGAACAAAGTGTACATAATTTGTAGAAAATATTATTTCACCGTAAAAACCTTTAGAGAAAGATTTTTATTAGAAAACATTATATTCATTATGGAAGTCATTCAGCAGTAGAACCAAATCTTTTTATCTATATGCAGTCTGTCTGTTTTACTTTTTGTTTTGTTTATCTTCTTGTTTCATTATTCGATGCATTGCTTATTATGGTTTTTGGTGATTCTTGCACCTATCAATCTCTTTTTTTTTATTTTCAGCCTCTGTATATAAACTTGCACAACCTAGTTTGAGACATTTTACCCTCTGCTGTTTAAATGCTTCGATAAGTCCAAAACTTATTTTTGTGTACTGACCCAAACAAGTGAAAATGCTGTAGTATGTAGAACTCTTTGAAAAGTGTGCATTTTCTTTAATTTTTTTGCTGTAATTATGAGTCTTGTAATCTCCACAGCAACTTCTTTTGAACAGTTGAGTACCTATTGAACATTTCAGGCCTAAAATTTTCTCTCTAGCTTTTGTTTCATAGGGAGTACATAAGTAAAAAGTAATATAAATATTACTTGTACTAAAAGACAGTGTTACCTTACCCTTTACATTGTGGAATTGTTGTACTGTTTTAATTTGTAAATGCTAATTCAAGTCCCAATTGTAAATTATGACCTTTTGTTTAGATAGTTCATCTCTGAACAGAAAATAGACTTGTACTGTCTCTTTTCATTATAATTTTATTATCTGTCTAATCTACATGAATTGCTGATGTATGACTTCTAGTTGTAACTTTTCTTATTTGCTACAACTGTGTATACTCGCTATGTTACTTTCGATTGGATGTTATTAAGTGTACTGCTAATTCTATTTGGCACTTGTGGTACTTCAGAAAGTATTGGTGTTTTATGTGTTTCTTGCACATGTCATAACTGTAGAAATGTTTATAGGATATATGGAAATATTCTTCAGTCCTGTTCTATGCATTTGTTTTTTTCATTTTTGAAGTTAGATGTATTTTCTTTAATGTTTTTCTTGTTTTCTTCTGCTTCTTACCTGTTCCTGAACATCTAGTTGTAGTTTTCCTTCAAGTTTGGCTAAGTACTTCTACATCCTTGTAAAAATTAGTTTTATCATATATGAGGTATAACAGTTGAAGCTCAAGAACTTGCACCATTTGTTAGAAATAGTTAATTATAATTAATTATTAATTTCTTTAGGAACATCACAAACCATTACCCTCTTAACATTCTGGCAGTACTTGTATCTCAAGAAGTATTGATGTTTTATTTTTGAGCAACTTCATTTGCATCTATTTATTATGCCCCCTTTTTGTTTAAGTATTATTTTATGGCTGTTTTTTGTAGTCTTTAAAGTCTTATATGTGTATGTGTTTTGGTTACAGATTTTGAGTAAATGTAAAAAAACTCTTCTTTTATGTAAATTATGACATTTTTTTTAGGTGGTCTATTCCTGAAAATAAAGTAAACTCGTGCTGTCTCTTTTACTTATAATTTATTATCTGGCCAACCTTCATGAATTTTGGATATATGACTTCTAGCTGTTTTTTTTTTTAATGGCTAAATCGACATGTTCTGACTGTCTTACTCTCAACTGGATGTGACTAAATGTAGTACTAATCCTATGTATCCTGACACTAAGTATGACTAAATCTACTTAGCACTGTTTCTTTTCCTTTGTTTTTCTTCCTTTGCATATGTTCAGATGAAATTTGCTCAAACCTTCTATATTGTTTATTTTTACACAATTCCAAATTGTGCAAGTAACTCTTAAATGTATTAGCATCTCACATACATTAATTTAAGTCCCATTTAAGATTCTTTCAAGTGACTTTTACTGTTTTTTTGAACCTGTACCTCCATTCTTTTTTATATATATGTGTGTGTGTAAATGTGCATGTATGATTATAGGTTAAATTTTCTGCTTGCAAAGACCACTGTAGATTATTCTTTGAACTGCTATCATAAGATTTTTGTCATCAGTACCTTCCAAGTTCTGTTCTTCACTTTCATGATTTTGTGCTTTGTTCTTATACCTTGTGTAGATTTTTTCCATTTCTATTCCAGCCCTCTCCTTTTTCTTATCTTTCCTTCACCAGTGGTCTAGTTTGTTACTCTTCTTATCATTGACTACCACACATATATTGTTCTCTGAGTACCTATTTTTTCTGCTTTTGGTCTCATTTTGTGCCAACAGTCATTTTCCTTTTTTCCACCTTGGTCTCTTTCCTCACTTCTCTTTCTGTTTCCTATTCACATCCCTTGGAACCCACCTATAGTTGGAAATGGTTGATGTGTTAGACACTTTCCTACACATCTCTCTTTGCCTGGTCGATATTTTCTGTACATCATCCTCCATTTTTGTTTTCTTATTCCTTTCTCGTTTCTTTGACTGAATATTAAATCTTTTAATATTATTTGGCATTGTGTGGACCAACTCTTGTCATGTTTTTGTCATTGGGCTGGCATTCCTTATCTTAGACTACTTCCATCTGTTTGTGCCTTATCAAATGTTTCCTCTTCTACCTACCTACCTTCTTTCTTATAACAACTCAGTTTGGAGGAGAGGGGGATGTATTCTGGGACACATTCATTCTTTTGGATATTTCTTCTTTTGTCTTAACCAAATTAAGTTTATAATTTTTATTTCTTGCACCAACTGTTAAAAAATCTGCTGTTTCTGGTCTTTTTGCCTTCAGACATTAGACATACCACTCTGGGGACCATCATTCTCAATCGTTTTACATTATATCAGTGAAGTTATCTCTACACTTTAAATCTTTTGTGAGATTTGCTCTTGGTTGATCACAACCTCCTTGGATATATTTACTACCTTACATGACTCCACACTTCCTCTCTTTTAGTTCACTATTTCTCATATCTTTTTCTTTGTGTCAATTTTCTCATGGTGGCCAAGTCTTACCACTTATATTTGCCCATTCCTCTATTCACCTACTGTCTCTGATCCTCATCTTTATATACAACTATTCTCCTGAAGTCCTATTATTGGTGCTTCTTAACCCAGTTCAACCTTCAACTGCTAGCATTCAGAATTTTTTCCCCTCAATTTCTCCTCTTTCTCTCTTGCTTTACTATCATCTGTCCCTTTTTCCTTGAGCTTTATCTTCCATCCTCTGTAAGCATGGAATTTGAACAATCTGTTACCTATTGAGCTCGGCTTTTTGCTTTGAGTCACTCTTCTTGTCGTCACTTCACTGCATTTTTCTGTCAGAATTTGTGGTGGATCTTTTGTCATTAGTCTTTTAACCACTTCTTTCTTTTTGCTGTAATCCTGTGACCACCTTTCTGCCCTTTTTCCTTGGCTGTTAATCATTGGCTAGTCAGTGTGTATTTCTAATAATAGTTGGGAGGCCTTGTTCATGGACCAGGAAAGTGATTGCCCACTCATGTGGCTCATGCTTGCCTACTTTTAACAATATGGTTTTACAACTACCCATTGCACTGACTCCAGTAAAAGATCTTTATGTCTGGTAGCCCATTGGAGGATCCAGATACTTATACAGGTCTCTCCAATGTGAATTCTCTTGAGCTATGAACTCTGAAATATCATTCACTTTCCTGTCAAATACGTAAATGATTAATAATATAATATCCAGTATACTGTATGGAAAATCATGTAGTGTTAAATAAAATTAATTTCTTTATTTCTTTGTCCACCAAGTCATGTTGAGAATGATATCAGTATGATTCAAGTATTTTTTGGTGCATTTCAGTAATATTAAAAGGTGAAAAAATATTTGTTAAAATGTGAAGAAGTAATTGCCTTTTCTTGCTTCAAAAAAATTATAGGCTAGATGCATTACTTTGATTAGGCTTATGATGAGAAGTTAGTTAAACACTACTAAAACTGACACTTTATATCACTCACTCTCTTTCCTTTTACATATAATCTGTGCATGTTTGAATTTACCCATGAAACTAGAAAAATAAGTGTGTATGTATACACATATAGATGCATGTGGACAGTGTTTTGGGCTTCATTCGCTTTTCACAATTAGTAATTATTATGATTCATTATTTTCTAAATGTTTTATTTAGCCTATTTGAAACATTCTTACTACTGTTTGAAACGTTTTGTTGTAATCAGGAAACATATATATATTCATAGCTATTAAAAGTTGTTTGCTGTGCTTGAACAAAAAAGAATGAAAATGAGAATAGACTGTAATGCAGAGGAAAAACCTTTACTTTTGAATGTTTAATGATAAAGCCTTCCATATAGTTAATATTATTCACATGTTCAGAAGGAGACTTTATGATCATTCTACCCAAAGTATTGTATATGAAGGTTGTGGAATGTGTAAACTTTAAAAACTAACAATATTTGTATTCTTACATAATTGGTGTTTTCCCTATGTGTACACAGGTTTAACTTTAATATTTTACATGATTTTAAAACCAAAGTAGTAGTATTTATGTTACATTTTTAATTCAAGACTATTTTATAAGGTAATTTACCAGCTTACCTTGGATGATAAAATGATTTTCATAAATTCATCCATAACCAGAATGAATAATCACGTAATTCTAAATTGTAATTGTTATTCAATTAATTGGTAAGGTTATTTTACAGTTTAAGTAATCAGTTTAAGCTATTATACTTGTCCAAAAGTGATATTATTGTTCTTTCACCTAAAGGCTAAAGTCACTTTAACAGTGAGCTGTATTTTCTAAAAACCAAAAAATGTGAAATTTATACAAGAAAAGAGTTTGTTCATGCTTAATATGTTTTTATTTATTTTATTTTAAACCATAAGAGCCCAGTAGTTCTTGTACTTCGTACCCTAATGGAGTCACAATGGCAAATCATTGGCTGAAATAAAAATATTTTGTTATATTATTATCTGACAGGTAAAGGTCTTTTTTTGAAAAAAACAAAACTTTATTGCCAAGGTGTCTCAGTCCATCCAGTATGCTCTACAAATTATGACAAACATAAAGTGGATATTTGTGTCAGAGTACATTTAACATCTAACATAGTAAAAGTATTTTGACAATATATATATATTGTATGTCTTTGTTATCCAGTCTGTAAATATATATAGACACACACACAAATATTGTCAGTACTGTGTAAAATCTTTTGTTTAAGATATTATTTACAATCTGTGTTACAAATTTTACAAATCTTTATTTGTATAGCCAGATGTATTCGAACTCAGCTATACATCAGACCTCTTCCTGATTGACTAAGAAAAGGTATTACTGTATATCTTTTATTAATGATATACTGGTATCATTGCAGTAATGTTAGAAATTAAGTTGAATTAATCTGTTAATCCTATCTTAAAAATTCAAAATAGAAGGTATAGAATTTTGTGTATCTTTTATTATACAAAAATATTTTTCATTTAGTATAAAAAGCTAAGTATAATGAAAACATTATTTTTATTTCATGCATTTCTTGAATAACAAAGCAAAATAAGGTGTTCAAATACAGAACTAATTTTAAGTTTATTGTAGTTTATTATATTTTCCCAGGTTTCTTAATTGATTTTGTTAGACATGTTTTCGATTGTTCCTCAATGAAACATTGGTCGTGTTATCAAATGTTTTTCCTTAACTTTCAAATAAGTTTCACCAAAATGTTTTCTGGAAGATTATTTTTTCTATATAACTGCTTGACATTATAAGTTTTTTAATACAGGGATTTAATTTTTTTACTTGTAGAAACATTCATGAGCATAGAACTGTGTATGCAAGTTATGCTTATCATGACACCCTTTTTAATAGGTAATTACAAAACACATTGTGCTAGATGGTTAAGATAAATGACATTGTTACAGCATTATAAAACTTGGAATATCTATATGTATACCAAATGAAAATAAAAAATAGTTGACTTATTATATCTTTGAAGGATAAAAATTATTTAATCCATTTTTATTGTTGTGCAACATATTTTAACATGAAATTGTTTTATATACTCTTATGTTCAGTAGCTAGCTGATATTTTATGTAAATCAGAAGTTTGTCATTATGAAGATATTAAAGGTGAACATCTACAGGTAACTAACTTACATGACTACTTATATTTACAATAAAGAACAAAATTATAAAATACTGTATATAGTAACAGCATCTAGTAGATTAACTGTACAACAGTTTTGCTTATAGAATATCCTTCTGTATTTATATATGCATAAACACATACATAGAAAAAACAATAATTTTAATATTGTGTTTTATTGGTCAGTGTTAGTCTGTTGATTAAAGATTGATTTCTTAAAATTTAGTATGTGGAAGGACAATGTATTGATTTGCAACTGGTTAAAGAGCTGATGAAATTTTAGTATAATAGTTTTCTATAAACAGAGTTGGTATTGATAATCATGCTACTGGGAAATTTCCAAACATTGTTTGCCCAACACAACTTTTCTTTAGCCATGTCTAAAAGGTCTATCTAGCACAGGGCATTTAGGAGCACTGTATGTTGACTGAAATGGCTTACTGCACAAACCATTCCAGTACCGTGTTTACTCGCTTATAAGACGGGGATTTTTCCTCGAGATTTCGGGCTCAAATTGGGGGGCCCGTCTTATAGGCGAGGTCTACAGACATAGAAAATAAATTTAGTTCACTCAGTTTATCAGATCGTTCCTCAAATGCGGAATTTCGAATTCCATTGACGGCAGTGAGGATGATGAACTTTTCAGTGAGTTTATCGGCGGCAGAGATGACGTAGAGCAGGAGGAGAACACGGAGGAATGTGACCTCTACGATGATGGATTGTCCGAGGAGCAGTTTTATGAACTGTTTGGAGATAGCGACAACGAACAATTTGAAGGCTTTTGAATTTCATAACTTGCGTACTGATTTGCTGTGTTCTATTAAAGTGCGGTTTGCGTAAACTCTTTTAATACTTTGAAGAAATGTGGTTTAAAAGTTAGCATAAACGTACTTTGATACTGAAATATGTTGTGATAAGTTTTGTGCGTTAGATTGTTCTTTGTTATGTGTTTTAAATATGAATATTTATCTCTCATTACCTGCTTTCCTTCCTTCGTCTTATAAACGAGTCTAAACAGAATATCGACAATCTCTCAGGTGAAGTTGGGACCCGTCTTATAAGCGAATAAAAACGGTATATCTTGATGTAACAACAGTTATTTAATTCCTTCTTGGTGATGTTTTACCATTGTCTGTGAATTTCTTATGTTATTGGTGGTTCTCTAGAAAACAGGCCTTGATTCAATAATCTGTATGGGTGAAAGACTGTGAAGCTCTGGAATGAACATGAACAGTCATTCTGAGTGTATAAATGTTGGTGACTCTTCTTCCAGAGTCATTGGCTGTAGTAAAAATGAAGTCATGGATTTTCTCTGTAAAGGCAAAAGTCTGACATTTAGGATAGGAATTCTTAACAACTCACTCCTGCAACCATGAAAATGTCTATATATATATAAAACTTAAAGAAATTATTTTGTTTTATATTCTCCACATCTGTCTGTTGCCTATCTTGTGTCCAACAAACTATAGCACAGAATAGCCAAAGTAGCATTTAAATGGTTTGATCTGTTGCCCTTACTTATCTGTAAAACTTACTCAGTTACGTCTAAGTGCTTTTCCAATATGGCGGTGTGTGTGTCAGAATGTTATCCACGTAATGCTCCATACTGATGATTTTCTGCAACATCCTCTTCATCATGCAGTTGAATATTGCTGCTGAGTTGACCTAACCCAAACGGCATTCTCTTAAATTGCTAACATCCATCTGGTCTCACAGATGCTGTCTTTTCTTTAGATCCTGTCTCCATCTGGATCTGCAAATAACCTTTCTTGAGGTAAATATCTGAAAAGAATCTGGTATCATTTAGTTTTGCCTTGATAGCCTATGTGTTGCCCATAGGCTCAGAGTTAAAATTTGTCAAGTGATTCAGCTTCTGGAAGTCTATGCAGAAGTGGTTTGAATCATCCATCTTCTTCATGATTGCTACAAGTGAACAACAGCTTGAATCTGAAGTCTCAGTGATTCCAGCTTCTAATATTGCCTCATATTCGTGGTTTATGAGGTCATTGCTCATGTAGGGCATCTAGGGGGGGGGGGGGCTCCACCTTGATTGAATCCCTTGTCTTGTTCCCAGTCTGTTTTTTTCAAAGGCTTGTCTTGCATGGTCTATTTATGAAGACTTCCCCAAACTGGCACATTAGATCTTATAGTTCCTTCTTTTGCCTGCCAGTCAGTTCTTTACTGATATTGATATTTTTGTGTCTCTCTTCTTCAACCCAGTGGTCTTAGGTCTAGCACATTTTCATCCTCTTTGACAAAGTCATTGCCTCTTGGTTCTGCATCTGTGACAGTCACTTCTACAGCATACATTTTAGCTTCAGTAGTTGTACCTGTTAGGTTTCCTTCCCTCTCAGCTCTTGGTTTCTCCATTTACTTTCATCCTATACTCCATTCTGTTGACAACTTCCTGTACCTTAAAAGGTCCTTTTTAATGCAGGGTGAATATGTTGCTGCTTGTGGGCATTGTCTGACATTGAAACTTGGTTTTATTGTTATAGAAGTACTTCTAACTGCCCTGAGTAGCATACAATCTCTCACAAGCAGGTTGACAGGTCTCTGCCAGTAAGCTTGTTTGGTCTAACATTTACTGGTATGTATTCCTTACTTGGATTTTTCTTCATCTGCCCATAGCTCTTTCAGTATTTGCATTGGATCTCATACTGTTCTTCCAATGCACTAAGTCGAAGAATGAAAATCCTGTACTTGCTTTTGTGACTTCTTGATGAGCAAATAATACTGCCTGCTAGTACCTATTTTAGTCATGTGATCTTTCTTGGTACATCTTCTTCAGCATGCTCTTTAAGAATCCATTGATCCTATCATGAAGTTCATTACATCTAGGGTTGTATGGGATGCTAAAAAGCTGCCTAATTCTGATGAGTGTGCACATCTCTTGCATCAGTTCTGAAGTTAACTGGGCCTCTATGTCACTTCTTTTGGGAAGCCAATTCTGCAGAATTTCTTCTGGGAGGGCTTCTGTCACTTTCTCCTTCTCTATCTTCGACTCTTTAATTACATGTTACATGGATGATTACTGTTAGCATATACTGGTTTATTTTATCAAATACAGGTGCTAGTGGTCCAGTCTCCACTGCTACTCTAATGAATGGCTTTTCTATTTGAGGCAGTTCACCTGTGGCCGATATCATGTGACCTATAGAATCTTGTCACATATTTTATGCCCCCTAGCCAGTGGAAGTTGCTAGTGATTCTGTCTGACATCTTTTTTGACTCATTTTTATCAGATATTTCAATCACTACTGGTCTGTTGATCCATTTGCTAACTTCAGCTCACCATCGGTCGTTGACTAATTAATCACAAAAGCAGCCCTTTCTTTATGTGGTATATCTGCTCAGTTGCCATTGTCCCAGTTTTGACTTTGGGTGGATTTTTTATGCCTCTACAGGAGAGTATCCATGTTGTTATTTTATTAATCAAATTTGGGCAGCTTGGATCGACTGGCTCTAACCCCATTATCATTCATGAGTCTTACTTTCTATTGGGTGAGCTTGTGTGATCTTAGTTTGTACTCTTTTACTTTATATTTTCAGTTTCTCCTTTTCTGCATTCACAATTAGTGGCTTACTCTTTATCTATCTATTTCCAGTCTTCTCTTTCTCTTAACTTCTTCTCACCTAATTCTTGTTGTTTGACAGACTCCCATAATTTGTCAAGACAAGTTGTTCTCTTTCACCTCTATTATTCCAATAACGATCTGAAACACACTTTAAATATTTCCAGTTAAGGCTAAACTAACAATCATACAGTCTAACTTCTCTTTCCTTAACTTCACATTTTCTAACTTAACCTGCATTCACCAGCGCTTATAAATATATTGCTCAATGAGCCTTAGAACTTTCTATAATCCATCAGATGCTGTGATGTAACAATACTAACTTAAGGCAGCGAGAAAAATACAAAAAGTTCGAGGAGTAAGACGTCAATTTACAACAATTGTTTCACACATACAACCTATGATTCTTACTGAATTGCCTAACAAAATTTGTCGTAACTATCACTTTTAAAATAATTACTTTTAACACTGTTGTTATAAAAACTAAATAATTATTAAATATTAGACCACAATATGAACTAATTAATAAGTCTTACACTAAACAGTCTCGTATACTCAACACTGTATAAAAATATTATAGTAGTTATTTCAGTCATTGGCTATCACATACGTAAATGGGGAGGTGGACAAGAACGATTACCCTTCTTTTGTGATGTAAAAAAATTACGCTTATATAATTATAGCATAGCTGCTTATGGAATTTAATGTTGTTGTTGTTGTTTTTTTTCTTATATAGTCTATATTCTTCTGATGAAACAGCGTTTACAACCGAAGCCGACCTGATATTGTTAGGTTTTGTAGGTTGTTTTTTCGCAACAGGTGTCTGTGACTTGTTGATGATAAACATCAACAATAGACAAATAGCAACACAATCTATTTGTTTTAAAATAAGCCCGACATGGCCAGGTGGGTCAAGGCGTTCGACTTCTAATCTTAGGGTCGCGGGTTCGAATCCCTGTTACGCCAAATATTCTCTCCCTTTCAGCCGTGGAGGCGTTATAATGGTACGGTCAATCCCACTATTCATTGGTAAAAGAGTTGGAGATTGGTGGTGATGACTAGCTAGCTGCCTTTCCTCTGGCCATACACTGCTGAATTAGGGACGGCTAGCGCAGATAGCCCTTGAGTAGCTTTGCGCGAAATTCAAACAAACAATTGTTTTAAAATTATGTATTAAAACACGTTAAACATATATACAAATGCTCATTACATTATAGGTTATCTTAGCTATATCCAGAGTTTTAAATAAATGTCTTTTTGTTGTTGTTGTTGTTCAACATCCATATAGTCTGGTTCAATTATTTTAGAACACGAGTGATAAAACAAATTATTCTTCTCTGCTCTGTTACTCCAATACATTATTAACAGTGGTGTGGGAATGCATGGAAGTGCTGTTTCCTTTTTTTTTTTTTTAGCTGGAACGTTACAAATTGTTAACTTCGTGAAGTTTTGCCCACCCATAGAAGGAAAAAAAAATCATTTCATCCAGCTTGTAAGCAATTGATCAAAGTATAATAAAAGATGAGATTGCAAAATAATACATGTAGTTACGTTAATATAGGTCGTAAAGTTCCGAACAATTTATGGTCGAAGTTTATATTTCTCACTTCAAACTTATTTTCTGCAAAAACATAATGAATTGTACTGTCGGAACTTTTCATTATGAACGAAAAAATTCTGAAGTAAATCTTCTAAGAATTTCTACTTCTCAACTTTTCCCCTCTATTTCCTGTGTTTATTTTACTGTTAGTGGCTGAAGTAGAAACCTATAAAAAAAATGACATTAAACCATTTACATGACATCATTCCTAGCAAATAAACCTACACGGTGCAATTACCAAACTTCTCTCAGCTTCTAAAACACAGTGATGCACTGTTTATTGACTTGGTAAAAAATACAGTGACTACAATGAGCAATGTGTAAAGTATTATATAAATATGAGAGAAAATATTTACTATATGGCTCTGCACAAAGTCTGATCTTATACAATAAAGTCGTTAGGTATTTGGATGCTAGTTATCTTCCCAGGGTGGTCAGGATTTAGTAATGTAGGTGTGAAAAATGTATGGAAGAGCTTATGAACATCTTGTTTTCTATTTTACTTACCATATTTACACAGTAACCAATAAATGTTTTGTTTCCAGTAATATAAGTTTGACCCATTTTGATTTAGTTGCTGTTTCTAACTTAATCTTCTTGCTAATCATTTTAATGTGTTTACGAAGTATTACCTACAAGTAAGTAATATTTTTATACTGTATATAGACTGTGTAATCAGTTAGTACATGGTACATTGGAACATTTCACCACTACATAATTATTTGACATGACAACAGATTCTATATAAAAAAATCATTTTCACTTTTGTTTTAATCATTGATTGTTTTTGTTTTTTTGGAATTTCGCACAAAGCTACTCAAGGGCTATCTGTGCTAGCCGTCCCTAATTTAGCAGTGTAAGACTAGAGGGAAGGTAGCTAGTCATCACCATCCACCGCCAACTCTTGGGCTACTCTTTTACCAACGAATAGTGGGATTGACCGTCACATTATACGTCCCCACGGCTGGGAGGGCGAGCATGTTTAGCGCGACGCGGGCGCGAACCCGCGACCCTCGAATTACGAGTCGCACGCCTTACGCGCTTGGCCATGCCAGGCCTAATCATTGATAATCAGTTAAAATATTTTTGGACGTTCAAAACACTTCGGCAATCCTGCTTATATGTGTTTCCTGTCTTATGCATGTGTGTGGTGCTTAAAGTCACAAAGTTTGTATTTAACTCGTAACTACATATTGATTATGTTATAATTCGTCTATATATAGATGAATAAAACAATAATATCACTGTAGATTCCAATTATTGTATAAACTATAATGCTATGTTAAATCTATATACTGGTTGCCTCTTTAAAATTACTAGATACTTTTATTTTCATCCACTACTAATGACACAACTCATTCACTATTTTAGTCTTTCTCTAGTGCTAGCGATGAATGTGAAGCTTGAGTTGTATTCTTGTGGTAATGGTACTGATGTTATTTAAACTGGTTTATTTGACCCTCAAATTGCTTCAAGCCCAGACAACTCAAATACACTCTTTGATAATTATACCACTGTACAGTTTTTACTGTAGTGTAGTGGTGTGGGTATGTATGGAAACATTGTTCCCTTATTTTACTTATATTTTAGCTGAAACATTTTTCAATCACTATTTCAAACGAATATGTCATTACGTTAGATGACAACAACTGTGAAAGTGGGGAGAATTTATTAGTTTTAAGCTACAGAGGGTCAGCGCAACAAATATTATATATGTAATTACAAAGGTATCAACGGATGTTGGAATATCCCTAAATGAACTGTGCAGTCAAGGATGTGACTGGTGCAATATCTGGTTTCCAGAAAAAAAAATCGAGATATGCAAGGCAAGGCTTTGGAAGGCTAAGTCACTTAATCTTGCTATTAAAAATTCGTGTTTAGTTCCAACCGTACGAAATTATATCGATAAAGTTAACGGAAAAATTGTTTGGATGAAATCCTCATCTAAACGTGCGAGATGTTAAAGGCAATCTATCAAAAGGACATCCAACGTAGAACAGCTTCATCACGTCTTCCATTACACAATGTGTGCATTACACACTGGGTCGAGAATATTTAAGGTTGGGAAGGTTCTGTTTATGCCTTCCATTTTTATTTCACATGTGTGAGGTTATTGTGTTTGAAAATGATAATTTCGAAACGTTTGTTGGAAACTGGGCTCCAGAAGATAAGAAAAATGATACAGCTTATTTCAAACTACTGGAACCCTCGGAATACATTGTTGTATAAAATTTTACAACGTTCCTTTCACTACCTGAAAGAAGCATCTGTAAACTTGTAAGGTTCAAGCCAAGACATTGTTTTATGGTGTTTACCTAATAGAACAAAACTATAGAGAACTGAAAGAGTGAACTAAATTATTATTCACACCGTATTTTTAGCACAGTAGTATTATTGCAGATACATATAATATTAAAGTTAGTATGCCACGAGTAAGTCAACGACAAGGTCAGTGTAGAAGTGCGGAATATAGTTCTGTGGAGGATTACTTGAAGAAAACAGTAACCATTCCTTTTCTTTACAGTAATTTTTCCCCCATATTTGATGCATATGTAAAGCAAGCAGCATCAATTCAGAAACTTGCATCATTAAAACTATATTTTTTTGATGAAGAGTTTCATCAATAAAAGACAAAATAGCTTTCTCTACTTTTCCAGGACAGGCACTAGATACTGGCTGAGTGCTTAAAAGTGTCCTTCAATTTACTGAATACCGTTATATTACTGAAACTCGCCCCCCCCTCATTAGCACAGCGATACGTCTGCCGACTTACAATGCTACAAACCGGGTTTCGATACCTATTGTAGACAAAGAACAGGCAACTCATTATGTAGCTTTTTGCTTAAGCTCATACAACCAAACAATACTGGAACTCTTTGTCACACTGACACTAAGTTCATATTTATCTTAACGTTCGGCATCTACTCTTCGCCTATTAAATAATTACCTGAGGTGTACACACATCAAAGAAAGACTGAGTGCTGTAGCTTTAATACATACTAATTTTGACATTGCTATCAACCTTTAAACAGTATATAAGTGCATACACAGAGGTATATAATACCCAATGAATGAAATAACTAATATACTGTTGTTGTACGGAGTTGTTTATAAGTAATATGATTTAACAATTAACAATTTCTCTGCATGTGGACAATACTGTACTATAATAATTTAAGTCTAGTTCCCCCATGTAGTTTTAGAAGAGAATGATTGGTTTGTTTTTAATTTCGCGCAAAACTACACGTGGGTTATCTGCGCTAGCCGTTCCTAATTTAGCAGTGTAAGATAAGAGGGAAAGCAGCTAGTCATCACCATCTATTGCCAATTCTTGGGCTACTCTTTTACCAACGAATAGTGGGATTGACCGTAACATTACAATGCTTTCACAGCTGAAAGGGCGAGCATAATTGGTATGACGGGGATTCAAACTCACGACCCTCAGATTACGAGTCGAGCGCCCTAGAACATAATGATTATTCGTTGACTTTTCATTGGATGTTTGTGGATTTTATATGAACAGCCATATTGTTGTTTAAGCTATATTTCATTCACAATTACTCAAAGAGTTAATCTCACAGCATCTACTTTAAAAATTCCTGGGGACGTACCCTTAGACCCAAGTAGCGTTCGCACAATGTGAATTGTTTTTTGATCTCACAAATTAGAGACTCCCTTCCAAACATTTTGCGTATGAGTATAAATAGAAAATGGCGTTTCCTATTTCATTGTAGACAGAGTAAAATTATTATTGAAATTAAATAAGCATAAAGTAACTACTCCTGATAGTCAAAAATTTTGCGCCATACTTTAATGATATGATGGCTACAAATCTAAGAGTTACCATTTTGTTTTTCTAAAATCACAGACGAACTTACTAATAGAAGCCAACTAAACAACTGGAAGTATGTTCAGTTTCGTGCAAAGATGATTTTGCAGTTGAAATTAATATTATAAATGTAATTATTTTTCAAGATAGGTCTGCAAATTCTTTATTTAATGAGATATTATCATCAATGGAAAACGCAATTTACCTACGAGAATCGGAGTTGAGTTTTGTAGTGATACCGCAAATGCTTTAATAGGGTTAACCATGTGATATATTCAGGTGAATTGAATATAAACTCTCGTTTCGAAAAATAGGTTTGAACAGAGGGAAATTTACTTACACCAGATTGTTCTCAATTTCTTATAATTTATTTTGTGTCACTTGCGCTAGCACGGTAATAATACTTTGCATCACACATAGAAAAGGTCGTAACCATTATATGACTTTCAGTACAACCGCTGAAAAACAATGTTGTCGGTATCTTACACAAGGTTGCTTTAAACAGTGTTCTTTACAGGCAGTAACAGCTGTAACCAACTTAAAAATGACAATGAAATAAAAGTATTTTGAAATAATGTCAACTTAACGATTTTCTTGATCACGTGTTATGTAAAATCCGCAAATATTCAGAACAAAAAATAAATTCAGAATAACTATTGCAATACTACAAGAAGACAGAAATACGTGATATATTTATATGTCACAGTCATTCAACTTCATTTATAAGCAAAATAGATTTTCCATGTATTTGTATAGTTAAACTTAGTTTCCAAATGACGAATCCGGCTGTTTCAAATCGCTAACATTTACAAAAACAACAACGAATAGTTTTCAGAACTTTTAAAAAGAGTCAGTTTTTGTTTTCATACTAATCGAGAAGAGGTTTTAAAGGAATTCCACTCTCTTTCAGAATGTTATAAAGGAGAACAAATGGCAATACATGGATAAATTGTTGAGGATCTTACGCATACCAATATACCTCTTCAGAGCTTGGCCCATAGGCCCAGGAATTTTTAGCGTTTTAGTATGATATCGATCATGGTTTCTATTCTGATTTTTCAAGACATCAAATGGTGGATCGTTAAATAGAATCAGGGTACGGATTCGCGTGCCGGTGTCTGGCGACGTTTCTGGGCCTCTTCTTTCCCAATTACGGAATCATTCATGAAAGTGATACTCCACTTTTCTATAGGCTACTTGTAGAAATAGAGATAGTAATCGAAACATTTGCTATTATTTTCATGAGGGTAAAATATGTTAAATCAGTTAATTATGTTATAACTATTGATTAAAGTAAAGAGAGAGTGAGTATTTTAGAACAGTTCAACCAAAGAGAGCTGAAAACAAATAATTAAAACATGTGGCATGCGATAAACGTCCATTTTTTTATATTTATCACTCAAAGAATTCTATAAAAACCTCTATTTGAGTGAAATCCTAGCTTGAAGATCCAATCTTCGAGCATTCCAAAATAGTGGACCCTAGAAATGTGTGTGTGTGTTTGTGTTTTTCTTATAGTAAAGCCACATCGAGCTATCTGCTGAGTCCACCGAGGGGAATCGAACCCCTGATTTTAGCGTTGTAAATCCGTAGATATACCACTGTAATTGCGGGGGGATCCCAGAAATGACTCAAATATAAAAAAAAATAATTAATATTTTAAAAGTGCTTTCTCTTCTAAAGTGATCAGTTTGGCTTATGAAAAGCGGAGAGCACAAAGTGAAGTTGAAGTTCCCGACAACGTGAATACTGATATTGTTACTTCTATCACATATTGACGTTATGTCCTCTTTTTATGGGGTCTGGCATGGCCAGATGGTTAAGGCACCTGACTCGTAATCCGATGGTTGCGGGTTCGAATCCCCGTCACACCAAACTTGCTGCCCTTTCAGCCGTGGGGGCGTTATAATGTGACGGTCAATCCCACTATCCGTTGGTAAAAGAGTAGCCCAACAGTTGGCGGTGAATGGTGATGACTATCTGCCTTACCTCTAGTCTTACACCGCTAAATTAGGGACGGCTAGCGCAGATAGCCCTCTAGTTGTTTTGCGCGAAATTCAAAACAAACCAAACCTCTCTTTATGATTCTCTACTGGTACATTGTAATTTTCCAATTTGTCTTCATGGGTTGAAAAGGAAAAGTACCGGGTCCTCCTATTATGGAGAATATGTTGTTTTTATGAAAGAAATTGTTTTGATGAAAATTTAATTTTATGCAGAATTAAAGTTCATGTTTTGTTTTCATACAGGCATTGTTTCAATTAGTACTAAAAATGAACGACTGTACAGTTTCTTATTTAAATATGATTTTGACAGTGAGGTTTTATAATCCTACAGTGAGTATTTTTCTTGATTGAAACTTTTATAAGTTTTTTTTGTGTGTATGTTTTTCTTATAGCAAAGCCACATCGGCTGTCTGCTGAGCCCACCACGGGGAATCGAATCCCTGATGTTAGCATTGTAAATCTGTAGAATTACCAATGTATTAGCGGAGGGCAATTTTTTTTTTGTATATTTTAAAGTGAAAAACTACATAAGTTAGGGGCCCGGCATGACCAAGCGTGTTAAGGCGTGCGACTCGTAATCTGAGGGTCACAGGTTCGGATCCCGGTCGCGCCAAACATGCTCTTCCTTTCAGGCGTGGGGGCGTTATAATGTGACGTTCAATCCCACTATTCGTTGGTAAAAGAGTAGCCCAAGAGTTGGCGGTGGGTGGTGATGACTAGCGGCCTTCTCTCTAGTCTTACACTACAAATGTAGGGACGGCTAGCACAGATAGCCCTCGAGTAGCTTTGTGCGAAATTCAAAAACAAACAAACAAACATAAGGTGAGCATCTGCGTTCTGCCCTTGCCACGTATCAAAACCGTATTTTAGCATTGTAAGTCATCAGGGAGCTCTTTTAATGCGTAGCAAAATTAAGTGTTTTTCATGCATTAGTTATGACACTACAGCTAAAAATAGCTGGCTATAATATGTACGTAGTTACACAAGAGTATCGTACTTCCACGAGTATCGATACCCCGTGTTCAGCATTATAAATATAGAAGCCTTCAAATTTACGCAAGTTACTAATGTGCCAATGGAGAGCTCTACCATTTACGGTTTAATTCGTTATCTGTAAGGCCCGACATGATCAGGTGATTAAGGCACTCGACTCGGGTTTAGATCCCCGTCACACCAAACATGCTCGCACTCCCAGCCGTGGGAGCGTATAATGTGACGATCAATCCCACTATTCGTTGGTAAAAGAGTAGCCCAAGAGTTGGCGGTGGGTGGTGATGACTAGCTGCCTTCCCTCTAGTCTTACACTGCAAAATTAGGGACGGCTAGCACAGATAACCCTCGTGTAGTTTTGCGCTAAATTCAAAAACAAACAAACGTTATCTGTTATCTTTTTTCCTATCATATTTTAGTTCATTTTTTCACACTAACGAAATTGGTTATATTAATAATAAAACACAATAACAATAATATAAATACATTTCGAATTAGCATATAGTGACTTAAAAACGTATTGCAGAATTATTTGTTTCAAAGCACACACACGCACAAGCCAAGCGCTAGATTTTCAAAATACTCAGAACGCTAAATTTACGGTGACGTTTGGTGAAGACGATAGTTTCAGCTTTTTGTCAAGTGTTGTATGAGATTGTCGTGTAGTATCGTATAGTCATTATGAAAACTAAAACAGTTTCTAAAAATAAACTTATTCGTGTTGTTCCATGGAAAAATGAGTAAGTTATATAGTTTTATTGTTTTCAAGCAGTGTACAATATTCAATAAAACCGATTCGGACTTTGAGTTTAATAATTGTACTGAAATGCATCTCAAGACGGCTGGCTTTCGACCTAAGAAGATCGAAACGTTGTTCTCTGTATTATTTTGGTAAATGTATTAATACCCATACCAGCCGCCCTGAGATACATTTTTATTTCAAGTGGGTTTCTCATCATCACGAATTGTATTGAAAGTTGGACAGTAACGGCAGTAACCCACAATAACCAATAGCATGCATTTCTAAATGTTAAACTCAAACAAAATTTAATTCTGGTCATGCACTATTTATTTGTTCAACATTTTTGTAAATCTGTAGGAAAAGGACATATTTTGTATCTCAAGACGGTTGGTATGGGTGTTAAAACTTTTTAGAAAATAAAGTAGAGAACAACGTTTCAACCTTTTTAGGTCATCTTCAAGTTAATAAAAGTTTTAATATCCGTACCAGCTATCTTGCGAGACGTTTTTACTTCAAGTGGGTTTCTTGTAATCACAAAGAACCTGTTTTATAACATTTGTCAAAAGATTCCATATTCTAACAGTAATAATAATTTATATTTCACTTGTGTAATTTAATAATATTTATTTCTGGTGACAAGAAACCCACCTGAAGTAAAAATGTAACTCTTTGTTAACTTGAAGAGGACCTTTATTAGTAAAAGTGTTAATACCTATACCAGCCATCCTGAGATACAAAATATTTTGTATTTATTTTGATAAAGAACTAGCATTTTTTTTTTTATAAAGGTAATAATGAATAAAAATTAAGATATAATACCTTCTCTCTCTCGGTGCAGATAGCCTAGTTGCTTTGTGCCATAAAACACCAAACCAACCAATCTCTCTTTCTCTCTCTTGGTGCAGATAGCCTAGGTGCTTTGGGCCATAAAACACCAAACCAACCAATCTCCCTTTCTCTCTCTCTCTTTCTATATATATATTCAAATAACTTCAAATCTGAAATTATTTTCCATAACTTATATTGATGATTTAATTAGCATTTGAAATTCATTAGTAAGTAATATTTATCCTGCAGTTCTGCAAATAAAAAATACCTCTATATCAGATGCTGAAGTACATTATTTAAATGTAGATATTAAAATAATTAATAATTATTGTAATATTTGTGATAAAAGAAGTGGTTTTGCACCTAAAGTTTTGGGACTTCTCTCACCAAACAGTAATGTATCAGATAATGCCTTAGAGTGCATCATTCATTCACAGCTACTTGGGTATTGTAAACTTTGTAACACTGAACAGTTCTCAATTTCCAACATTAATAACTTAGTGAATAAACTGATTTCCAGTGGATTTAATTAGATAAGTGTAATTAAGTATTTTAAATTATCTTGCAATAAGTATACAAAATATGTATGTAAATTTAAAGACGCTAATGTAAATGAAAATCAATTAATACAATAAATAATTTCTAGTTTTTCTTAGAGAAATTATTGGAATAACTTATAAGAAGTGGATGTTGCATAGGTGTATTAATGTAGATGTATCAGTTTCCCTCTGATGGTCTTGACAGTAACCATGAAGGATTGAGGAGAGGGGTACTGCACTAACAGTTTGGGTTGGTCTTTGTACAGTAATGCCTTAACATTGTATTTATGTCCAGACACTATTAAAATGGAATGTCAACTTCAAGGATAGTTTTACTGTCTTCCTCAATAATGTCTTGTATTCCAGTTATTTATTTATTTCTTCTTACTGAATTATTCTTTAAAAAAATTTTTTTTTTTACTTATTTTTGAACAACCACCTTCCCACAACAAAAACCAGGGCATATTGCATAACTACCCACATTATGATATGTTCCTAGGTGGTACGTGTGTGTTTTGTAGCTGCATTATTTTTTTCTGTGTAATATTACAATTAATTATTTTTGTGTAAGATTTTGAAATGTTGTGTAAAATTCAAGCAATTTTTCCTTTGAGGTAATTTTCATGTTCCTTTTTTAAAATTAATTATTTGTGTGTGTGTGTGTGTATGTATGTATGTGTATGTGTATATATGTAACAACAAATAATGGTTTGTGCATTGAAAACTGAATAAAATAGGTTAAAGACTGAAATATGGGTTTGCTCCTCATATACCATATGAAAATAAAAGTTACAAGAGTGTAGGTGTATGTTAATAGTTTATATTCTAACACAGTACTTCTCTTCACCCACAATATTAGCTATTCCTGTTTGTTGCTACCCTCTATATGTAAACTTCTTAATCACTTGTGCCACAAGCCTTTTGCTCCTCCTTACTGGAATCAAATTATTCCAATGTGTGTGTCATGCATATTATTGTGCATCACTTCACCACCAATACATGTGACCCCCTTTATGCCTCTCTTGATGTGGATTCCCATACGTGGTGAGGGGACCTCCCAGAGAAGGTGCTGTTCTTACAGTTTATCTCCTCTGGAATCTAAACATCCACCTGCGTGTTTGCCATGTGTGGTAACCCATGAAGGGGAGGAGAGAATTCTGGTTGTTGAGGGGTCCAGCTCCAGCACACCACTTTGGCCTTGAATTCCTGTAAACGGGTGGTCTTGGGGTGGCCCCCCAGGATCAGTCAGCTAGTCCATTTGGGCCAGGGTCAACCGAGTACTAGTGTTTGGGTATAGTCCTCACGAAACCCTGGCATCGCTGCAGTGCTCTTAAGGCACTGTAGTGCATCTCCTTGTAGGGCTCCATGGTGGGTGGGGTCAGTGGGCACCTAAAAATTTTCTGTTTGTTATGGATACTCCTAAAACAAAATAAATAACTTGAAACCATCGAGAAATACCCAACTACTGGAAAACAACCACGCATTGATGAATCTGTACAGCCCAACTCACCACTTGAATCTGTCCCATGATTCTTAATTTTGCATTCCTTAAGTGACAAACCTCTAGGGCAGTTGTTTCCATTTTTTATTTAGAAGAGCTTGCTGGCTCCCCTAAAATGGTAGAAAAGCTACATTCAGGAGACATCTTCATCACGGCATTCCAAACTCCTCCTGACATCAAAAGCCTTGGGGGACATACCCATTGAAGTTACTTTTCATTCCACTTTGAATACTTCCAGAGGAGTCATAGTTGAAAGAGATTTAAGGACTGTCCCCGAATTGGAGATCCTCGCAGGTCTCACCAGTCAAGGTATCACAGCAGTATGCCGAATCTTCACTCAAAAAGATGGAATTCTGGAACCAACAAATGTTCTAATACTAACATTTACTGTACCACATCCTTCCACCACAATAAAAGCAGGATATCTGAATTGTAAGGTGCAACCTTATATTTCAAATCCTGTATGATGTTTTTATTGTCAACTATTTGGTCATTCAAAACAATCTTGCTGTGGTTCCTTGACCTGTGCCTGTTGTGGTGGTAAAGACCATAATGCCACCGAATGCCAACTCGAACTACATTGTATAAACTGTAATGGTACGCATCCTTTTTATTTTACCTCTTGCCCTAAATGGGTAGAAGAAAAAGAAGTACGTCTCAAGACAGTTAACAATCTCACTTACACAGAGGCTCAAAAATTATTATTACCTATTCCGACCAGAACTTATGCTGCTGTAATCCATTCTGCTACTACAGTAGGAGTCCAAACAGACCTTACTCTATCCCCTACACAATCTTCACCAGCAAATCTTAATGAAACACTTCCCAAAATCAACACAGTTCACGAATCAGTGTCTCCTTCCATCTGTGTCCTGACCACACCTTCCAGTCATTGCCAAACTTCACCTTCTTCAAGTCAAGATGTTTCCATGGGGTCTCCCTCTCTTGATACCCCAAAAATTAAACAAATCACTTGTCCATGCCCTTAATTTTTAGTACGTGTATCGATAAATTCAGACCTGACCATTCGAGCTAGAGCAGGATCCATAGAGGGTGATAGACCCACATCCAATAAAGAAAAAAATTGCGGTCATAAGCAGAAGGACTCTCTACTGTCTTCTCCTCTGAAATAATTACACATGGCCACACTAATCCAATGGAACTGTCAAGGTATTCAGTCAAATGTGACTGACATCAAATATCTGATTGACTTTTATCATCCCTTATGTCTTTCTTTGCAGGAAACATTTCTACAGCCTACAAATAGAGTTACTATCTGCCACTATTCATTATACAGGAATGACAGGCTGTGTATAGGATGGGGATATGGGGGAATTGCATTGCTGGTTGATCAGCATGTGCTCACCCGATCCCTGTCATTGACCACACCCTTGGAGGCTGTAGCCATCCATGTCTCCTTGTGTTGTACCATCACTATTTGCTCTCTATACCTTACACCTGAAATGCATTATAATCAATCAGATCTTGATACCCTTATAGAGCAACTGCCTACCCCCTTTTTAATCTTGGGAAATTTCAATGGGCATAATCCCCTCTGAGGTGGCTCCTGTATTGATATGAGAGGGTGTGCCATAGAGCATATACTCCTGAACCACAACCTGGCTCTATTCAATACTGGCTCTTACACATATTTTCATGCACCTAGTCAGTCATTTACAGCTATAGATCTTTCTGTCTGCTCCCCTTTGCTACTCACTCACTTTTCCTGGGAGGTTGACATCAATCCACGAAGTAATGATCATTTTCCCATCATCTTACGCGAGATTGGCTGTGATCAGTACCACCTGAAACATGTACCTTGGTGGAAGTTGGTCCAGGCCAACTGGCCTTCTTTCACTACTTTCTCGGAACTTGATCCTGCCATCTTATGTAAATCATTCATAGATGGTTGTATAGCAACAGAAATCAACAGTATTATACAAGCTGTTACTTGATGCATTCCTAAAACCTTGACATGTTCCCCACGGCATTCCTACCCTTGGTGGAATTCTGCTTGTTCTATAACATGACAAACTCAGAAGTGTGCTTGGGATAAATTTCGAAGATACCTCATGCTCTCAAACCTCATTGCATTTCAGCAAGCCCGTGCACACACTTGGCAAGTTAGACGTTAAAGGCAGAAGGAATCTTGGATTAAATACACCTCCAGCATTTCTTCAACCACTAGCACAAAAGTTATATGGGATAAGATTCGGAGGGTGAGTGGAAGATATACTTCTGTCTCCCTCTCTGTCTTAATATCTGATGGCCACGAAGTTGCAGATGCACAGAGCATTGCTGATACTCTTGGGGAGTTCTTCTCTTATGTATCTAGCTCTTCAAACTTATGACCTTCCTTTTTAGACATTAAAACACAGGCAGAGCATCTGCCTCTTTCCTTTTCAACTGACCATTCCTATGACTACAGTTGCCCTCTTACACTGATGGAACTCAAACTTGCAATTCATCAGTCTGGCAATACATCAATTGGACCTGATAATATACATTATGAGATGTTATGCCACCTTTCCAAAAACTCTCTTACTATTCTCCTAGCTTGAATCAGATATGGCAGGAAAATGTCTATTCAGATCCTTGGGAACAAGCTATCATACTCCCTATTCTGAAACCTGGGAAGGATCCAACGATTCCTTTGATTTATCGTCCCATTGCTTTGACACGTCATCTCAGTAAGATCTTAGAGAGAATAATCAATGCCCACCTCATTTGGTTTCTTGAATCAAACAACCTCCTCTCACCTATTCAGTGTGGGTTCCTAAGACAACGCTCTACGATAGACTGCTGAATTTGCCTTGAAATGTCAATCAGAGAAGCCTTTTTAAGGTGACAACATCTTGCTACTGTTTTTTTTTTTATTTAGAAAAAGCTTACAATACAACATGGAGATATGGCATCTTACAAGACCTTCACTTGTATGGATTGCATGGCAATTTACCCCTTTTCATCCAGCAATTCTTAATGAAGCCCTGATTCCAAGTCTGTGTGGGCTTAACACTTTATCATTTTTTCCCACAGGAACTTGGAGTCCCTCAGGGCTGTATTCTGAGTGTTACACTTTTCATTATGAAGATTAATGCCATCAGTGAACAGCTATCCCCTACATTTGCAAACAGTCCTTTTTGTTGATGACTTTCACATATCATGTCAGTCATGAAACATGAGGGTTATTGAATGGCAGCTACAAACTGCAATCAGTCAGATACTGAAATGGACCACGGCAAATGGTTTTAAACTTTCACTCTCTAAAACCATTTGATATATTTCTGCTGCAAACGGGGAATCCACCCAGATCCAGAACTTCATCTTGATGATGTTGTACTTCCTGTTCTTAGGTCTTATATTTGATTGTAAATTAAATTTTATATCACATATCAAGCAACTTCGTATCAAATGTCTAAAAGCATTGAACATTCTCTGTGTCCTCTCTCTACTTCTTGGGGAGCAGATCGATACTCCATGCTCAAAATTTATCGTGCTTTCATCTGATCCAAACTTGACTATGGGTCTGTGGTTTATGGTTCTTCCAGAACTTCAGCACTGAAAATGGGTCTGTGGTTTATGGTTCTTCCAGAACCTCAGCACTGAAAATGTTGGATCCTGTCCATCACCAGGGGATTTGGCTTTGCATTGGAGCTTTTCCTACTTCTCCTGTGCAAAATCTGTATGTGGAATCTCATGAATCCCCTCTATATATTTGCCATTTGCAACTGTCTCTAATTATGCTTCCAAAGTTTGATCTTTACCACAGCATTCTACCTGGATTTGTGTTTTCCAACCACAATGGACCACACTTTTTAATAACAGAAAATCTGCCATTGTTCCTTTTAGTCTCCATATCCAGGCACAATTAGAAGAATTGGATTTCTCCTTGAATAACATTGTAGTTTCTTTAAAACAGCCTATTCCATCGTGCGAATTACTGTCCCCAGTTGTAACCTATCTTTGAGTCATCTGAAGAAAGCAGATACACCCGATTGGAAATATCGCTCTTTCTTTGCAGAACATCTTTCATATGATCCATCTATTCCTATATATACAGATGGTTCCAAATCAGGTGACTCAGTGGGCTCTGACGTGGTTTGTGATAGTTCGATTGTAGCACACACACTCCCCAATACAATTTCTTTTTTCACTGCCAAATTGTGTGTCATCTCTCTTGCCCTAAATCATATTGAACTAATGCAGTATATAAATTGTACAATATGTATGGACTCACTCAGCTGTCTATTGGCCCTAGAATCATTCCATGATAGTCACCACTCTCTTCTCATCAATATTGAAAACAAACTGGCCTATCTTTCTCTCTCATCTGTCTCTGTCCAGTTCTATTGGATACCAGGTCATGTTGGTATTTGTGGGAATGAGCTGGCCAACAGAGAAGTGAAGTCTGTCTGTTCTGGATCTATCATCCTAGTACCCATTCCATCCATGGACTGTGGTCCAGTTATCAAATCCAGACTGTACACCAGATGGCAGGCAACCTGGAATGAGCAACACAATAACAAGCTTTTTCAAGTCAAACATTCTCTAGGTCTTTGGCCCATGTTATTGGTGATACTGCCCATCTCACTCATGTTTTTACATTTTTAAGAGCCATTGGTCTTTTACACTTAATTTAAGGTTTTTTATTGGACTGTATAGTGTTTTAGCATGATTTTTTTTACACATTTCAATTTTTATTTTGACTTGAACCCAGGCCAAATTTGATCTTGATGCTTCAGTCTCCCTGGCAAGTCTTAATTTTACACATTTTAGTTTTTATTTTTCTTTTGAACCGAACCCAGGACTGGAAAGGCCAACTTCAGGTGACTGTCAGCAAGGATGTACTTCTTGCTTCAGTCTTCCTGGCAGTTCCTAATTTTACATATTTTACTCTTTACCTTAATTGCCCTATATCTATACTGTACCACATCTTGTTTGGCACAGATAGCCTTGTAGCTTTGTGCCAATAAACATTGAATACCTACCTACCATTTATGCTTCTCTACCACACTATCACTTCTCATTTGGCAGCTTGTACTCTGACATCTTCTTTTGTTTTGATTAGTGCTTCAGATACACTTTGTTATTGAAGTGGTTTCAAATCATTAAACTTGAAAATTTGAAAGC
The DNA here is from genome assembly GCF_004210375.1 of Tachypleus tridentatus. Lineage (NCBI taxonomy): Eukaryota > Metazoa > Arthropoda > Merostomata > Xiphosura > Limulidae > Tachypleus > Tachypleus tridentatus. The sequence goes on from NC_134834.1 coordinate 40,899,498, forward strand.
AGACAAGTACACTTACCTATATCCTGGATGCATTTCTTCTACTTTAAATGCTTATTTCATCTGCTACAACAGGAATTAAGAAGTTAATGTAACTATTTCAGATATCTCACAACTGACAGGCACTTTACCACAGGCTTTGGGTGACAGCAACCATTGAGATACTTATGTACATTTGTCAGCAGGGAGATTGAAAATTAATTGGATCAATATTTATCTCCAAATGTTGCCCCACTTCTTTCTGAACATGTTGTGGAACATGGGCAGGCTGATGACAAGTTTAATTGCTTGTTTTCTTCTGAATTTCCCAATGCTTTCTCATACTCTTCTTGAGGATTCTGTTCAACCTTCCATGTTTTTTCAGACTTTATATTTCAGTTATGTGATGTTTTGTCTCTTGCTTCTGTATGTTATAACTTGCATTTTTCTTGTTGCATGACTATTCTTTCCAACCCTATTTTGTTTATCCTTTGTTCCCTTATATGCTGGTTTGTACTGTACAGTTTGCCTCAGTTGGCCAGTGGTGTTGGTATGCCTTGTTTCCCCACTAGCTTCAGATCAGTATGCCTTTGTACATCCTAGTGCTGACTCCATATCTCAACAAACACAAGATGGATTTCATTTTACCTTACCCATTTGGGGGGGGAGTCTCCAAATCTTTCTTTAGTCTCATGTATGCTCAATATTCCTGTCTCTGGCTTACCCTTATGATACTTTTGCAGTACCTTTCTGTAGTCAGTCTCCTGCCTTCTGAGGCTCTTTAAAAAATTCCCAAGAGATTTTTTAGGGACATTCTCTCTTTCTTTATCTCCACGTTGTCTCATTTGTCATCTTTGGCTATGGCTTTGCAAATGCAGTTTATCTGTTGTTAGGACCTTTTAGGTCATGAGGCTACCTTATCTCAAGTGAGTTCACCTGCTCCTTATTACTGGGATTTGTGTATGGCTTCATTTTTATGAAGTTTTGTCTTTGATATAGTCTTCGAGTCCTTGAAGTCTCAGCACCAATCAATTCTTTCACAACTGCTAATCTGTTTATCTCAGTTGGAGCTAAATGTGGCACAGATTCTGGTTTCATGTCCTTTTCTTTTTAAGCCCTTACCTCTCCCTCCTTCTCACAGTGCCATGGTTTTTTTTTTATTCACAATGCACAACACTCTATCAGCAGTTCTGGCAACTACCTGGTGGGTTTGGATCCTGTGGGAGCTAGACTTGTGGTCTTCACTTATTTGTGGTGTTTTTCACCACCAATGTTTGAGTTCTTTAGGTTTTGTTAGAGGGACTTGACATTCCATTTCTTGCCCCACCTTCTGTGTCTCATATACTTATTAGCTTCTCTTCTTGGAATTTTATAGCTTTTAATTGTTTATAAGAGGCAGAATAAGGTCTCCTCACATATCAGGCTATTGAACTGATTCCACAGCTTTCACTGGGGTTTTACTCTCATGTATTTGTGACTCTCAGAAAAGACTGGGAACTGGAAGCCTGTCATGGATTTGTTCCCCATCAGCCATTTTATTCACCTCCCACATTTCACCATAGAGCCCTATTTCACTCTTCGGTGGACATTTCCTCCAGGTTTGTGGATGACTAAGCAAGACATGTTCAGCACTTACACCCATGTTCCCATGTTTGTATGATGAGGGGTGGTGTACCCAGCCATTTAGGATGGCTTCAGCTTATGTTTTTTGCTGAGGGGTGAGAGCTTTTGCTCTTCATATTCTTGAACTGGGGCTGTGTTTCCATTTTCACATGGATTACTGGCTACTTCTGGCCCATTCCAAACAGGAGTCAGCCAGTCATACTCATCAGGTCCTTCTCAAAGCTGCTTGGGCAGGCTGGTTGACCAAATTGAACAAGATCTTCCTGCATCCTACCCAATACCTTGTGCATTTAGGTGTTTTTTACAACACTTACTTTAGTTGGGCCCAACCTTCTCCTCTCTTACTTCTTACTCCATTTTATGGAATTGGCAGTTTGGTATGCCCTGTCTGCTCACTCACTTTCTGCATGTGAGTTACTGTCAGTTTTGGGTGTGTGGTCTTCTATGGCTCTGCTCATACCTCTTGGCCATGCATATTTGTTCTCCCTTTCTTCAGTGGACTCTGCATGATAATAGGAATCTTGCTTGGAATCCATTGGATGCTCCTATTCTCCTTCACTTGTAGACAATTTCCCTTTGTGATTGGACAAGACTTGTATGTTGGTGGGTATACTGCTTCCTCCTCCTTGCCTCAATTTATCTCTCTCTGCGGATGCATTCCTTCAGGGCTGGGGTGTATGGATCGATCACCTGGAGGCTTCAAGTTGCTGGTCTGTCAATGAATGGTCTTTACATATCAACATCACAGCACTCCTTGCCAATTGTTAGGCTTTGGGTCACTTTCTTCCCAATGTCTGGTAATGATCCATTCTGAAAATTTGATGGTGGTGGTTTATATTAATCACCAATGAAGCACCTGGTAAAAATTCCTTTGTTTTCATACAAAGAATATCCTGTATTGGGCCCATGTGCAATACATTTATTTAATTGCATGTCATGTTCTAGGTGCTTTAACCTCAGGCTATGGCTGTGGAAGCCATTAGCCTGGATTGATCACACAAATCCTTATATATTTATCCTTATGTCTGATTGCTTCTTTGGATAGTTTCCCTTATCCATGCCACTTTAGGTCAGGTCCTCTTGATCACTCCCTACTGACTAGCTCATCCATGTTTTTCTCATTTACTCTAAGTACAGTTATTTCCTCCTGTACCATTTCCCTTATGATCTTGACCTCCTTTGTCAACTTCATTCATTGGTTCTACATCCTGAATTTTACATTCTCTGCTTTCACACCTGGTTTTTATATGGTCTTTGGTGTGTAATTTTTAATTTGGCTCAGTCCATCTGTACTTCTGTAGAAGTGTATTGATGAAAATATAAGGTCTTTTGCACATGGCCCAACCATGGGGATTTCCTATTGCTGGTGTCTTCACACTTCTCATGTTTTTTTTTAAACCAAGGGTCTTCAGTTTCCTTGATTTTAAGTCATCAGGCAGCTTTATATTATATCTTTCATCCTTCTTGTTACAATAGGGTCTTTCTCTTACCAGTACTTAACATCAACTTCTTCATCAACCTGCTTTTCCAGACTGGGATATTAATGTGATCCTTCATTATTTTACCAACATTTAAACCTACTTTCTCGTTTATTTGTTTTTTCACCTGTTCCTTAAGACATACTTTCTTCTCCTTTTGGTTTGTGTGCATTGGCAATCTGGTTTGTTTGCCATCAGTGTTCCATACTCTTTACCACCATACCCATCTTATCTTTGACCTGGATTCTTCCTTCCTTCCTAAACCTTGTTGGCTCACAAGGGTATCTCCTCTTTGCTAGTTTCCCTTCCCTCTTTTTCATATCACCACCATATATGCCATGTTGACTAGTGTTTTCTTCTCTTTGGCTTTGTATGCTCATCTTTGATATGATGTTTTTCACAAGATCACTTGATACAATGGAACTGTCAAGGTTTATGTTCTAATCTGGATGACATCAAAACACTGATTGCTTCCTACCATCCTGTATGTCTTTCCTTACAAGAAACATTTCTGAAACCTGCCGATATAGTCACATTTCGGCAGTTTTCTCTGTACAGAAATTTAATTGCTGTGTGATGGACGAGTACATGGAGGGGTGGCAGTGTTGGTTGATCAGCATGTGCCTACCCTGTCTTTGTCACTCAACACACTCTTGGAGGCCGTAGCCATCCGTGTGTCCTTGGGTCATACCATCACTGTTTGTTCTCTCTATCTGTCACCTGGAGAGAGACATGATCAATCAGACCTTGATGCTCTCGTTGAACAGTTGCCATCTCCCTTTGTAATCCTGGGGGCTTTAATGGACATCATCCCCTCTGGGGAAGTACTGTTATTGATAGGAGGGGTCGCTCTGTAGAGCTATGCTCTTTGATCACAACCTTTCTCTTTTCAATACTGGTTCTTCCACTTATTTTCACACACTTAGTCAGTCCTATACCGCAATTGATTTCTTGGTTTGCTCCCCTTCATTATTCTCCCATTTTTCATGGACGGTTGACAATAATCCACTAGGCAGTAATCATTTTCCTATACTTCTGAGAGAGACTGGCTGTGGTCGATGCCACCCTACCCTCGTGCCCTGGTGGAAGCTGGTCAGGCAGACTGGTCCACTTTCACTGCTCTCGCAGAACTTGATCCTGCCATCATCTGTCAGCCATCAATAGGTGACTGTGTGGCAGCAGTAACTGACTGTATCATACAAGCAGCTGCTTAGTGTATTCGTAAAACCTCAACACATTTTCCACTGTATCCTCGTCTGTGGTGGAATCCTGCCTGCCACATGGCATGGAAGGCTCAAAAATGGGCCTGGGATACTTTCTGTAGATATCCCACACTTTCAAACCAAACTGCATCGCTTTCCAGTGGGCCCGTGCACATGCTAGATGGATGAGACGTCAAAGCCAGAAGGAATCTTGGATTAAGTTCACAACTAGCATATCTTCTACCACCAGTTCCAAGGTCATGTGGAACAGGGTTCAAAAGGTCAGTGGGCACTATAATTCTGCCCCCCTCTCGATCTTACTCTCTGATGGCCAAGAAGTAGCTGATGTCTGGAGCATTGCCAATACTCTAGATGAAAGCTTTTGCCAGGTATCTAGCACTTTTGCTTGTTCCTCCACCTTCATGGCCATCAAGACTCGGGCAGAGCATTCACCTCTTTCCTTATGAACTGACTATCTCTTTGACTATGATCGTCCCTTTAATTTCGCTCTCTCTAAAACAGTTTGCATGCACTTTTGCTGCCAACGAGGTATTCACTCTGATCCTGAACTCCGTATCAGTGAAGTTTCCCTGCCTGTGGTCCCTGAGACCAAGTTCTTGGGGCTTATCTTTGATCATAAGCTGATCTTTATACCACACTTAAAACAGCTACGGGTCAAATGCACAAGAGCAGTGAACATCCTCCATGTCCTATCTACCACCAGTTGGGGAGTGAATCGATGTTCCATGTTAAAGATATATCATACTCTTATTCGATCGAAACTCGACTATGGATCACTGGTCTATGGCTTTGCCAGACCCTCGGCCTCAAAGATGCTGTGCCCCATTCATCATCAAGGACTTCAACTCTGCACTGGGGCTTTCCGCATCTCTCCAGTTCAGAGCTTATACGTTGCATCTCATGAACCTTCTCTGCACCTTCGCCGTTTGCAACTATTTTTACTATATTCTTCGAAACTTCATTCCTTACCAAAGCATCCCACCTGGGGATGTGTTTTCCTTCCTCGGTGGGCCATACTTTTTTAGAACAGATGATCTGCCATTGTTCCTTTTGGCCTTGGCATCCAGGAGCAATTGGATGAATTGGGTCTGTCCTTGAATAACATTGCAGAATCCACTGGTCAACCCATTACACCATGGCTTATTACAGTCTCCAAATGTGACCTTTCTTTAAGTCATCTGAGAAAGGCAGATACTCCCGATTGGAAGTACCATCTCTTATTTACTGAACATTTTTCAAACAATCTTTCCATTCCATTGGTTTGTTGCAGTTCGGTGCTTGCGTGCAGAATCCCCCTCTACAGCTTCTGTGTTCACTGCTGAACTGTATGCCATTTCTTTTGCCCTGGATCATATTAAAGCTAAGCAGTACTCCAATTGAACTATTTATACTGACTTGCTTAGTTCTCTACTGGCCCTGGAATCGTTTCACGTTGGCTCACACCCTGTTCTCGCTGATATTCAAAACTGACTGGCCCATTTCTCATTAACATCTACTTCTATCCAGTTTTTCTGGATACCAGGCCACTTTGGTGTTTGCGGGAATGAGCTTGCAGACACAGCAGCTAAATCTATCTGCTTTGGCACTATCACCACTGTGCCTTTTCCATACATGGACTGTGGTTCTGTATTCAAGGCTCAGCTCTGTGCCAGCTGGCAGGCAACTTGGAGTGAGCAACGTGACAACAAGCTTTTCCAAATAAAACGCTATATTGGACTTTGGTAGTCTAGCTTCCATAAAGTTTGGAAGGAGGAAGTTGTTCTAACTAGACTACGCATTGGTCACAGTTTTTTTAACTCATCGTTTTCTTTTATCTGGAATTGATGCACCAGTGTGTAGTTTGTGTAACACTCAGATCACTGTAAGTCACATTTTACTTTCTTGCCATCATTATGATTCTCAATGACGGCACTATTTTAAACATATTCTGTCCCAAAGTTTGTCCATAACATTAGACAGTGTTATTGGTGAGGGTGACACTGTCCACCTTGATAAAGTTTTTAGTTTTTTAAAGGCCATTAATCTTTTTAATGTCATTTAAGTGTTTGATATTTATTCATTACATCTATTTAATTGTGGTTCCCTTTTAAGAGTCATAATCTCTCTAGTTCGATTTGAAATTGGAAAATGGCCATGACATTAAATAACTTGACACCAGGACTGGAAAGGCCAACTTCAGGTGACCAACACTGCTGTTTGAACTACCCGTTAGTCATCCTGGCGAGTTAGTATTACAATTTTGTTGCGTGTCTTTTAACACATAATGACACATAACCCGGAACTAGGACTGGAAAGGCCAACTTCAGGTGACTGACAGTGGTTCTTGTACTTACCTTCCTGTCTTCCTGGCAGGTTATGATCATTATTACCATTATGCTACAGAAAGTCCTTTACAACTTTTATTACTGTAGTTTCTCTCTTAACATTGTAGACTGGATGTCAACATTGGTTTTATGCCATTTATGTTTTTAATTGCTGTTTTACCTTCATTTCCTTTTATGAATTTTACTACATTTACTTTTACCTTTTTACTGGATGTTTGGCAAATTATTATTAGAATTTTGCTACTTGTCTTTTAAAACTTTTATTACTTTACCTTTTGATAATGGCTGTAATGACACATAACCCAGAACCAGGACTGTTAAGACCAACTTCAGGTGATTGAATGTGGTTCTTGTACTCACCTGTTTGTCTTTTTGGTGGGTTATGATAATTACCATTATGCTATGGAAAGTCTTTTACAACTTCTCGTACTCTGGTTTCTCTCTTAACATTGTAGACTAGATGTCAACATTGGTTTTATGCTTTTTTCTGTTTTTCAATGCTGTTTTGTTTTACTTTCATTTCCTTTTATGAATTTTACTACATTTACTTTTTTTTTTACCTTTTTACCGGAAGTTTGGCACAGGTAGTCTAGCTTCTTTGTGCCATAAAACACTAAATCAACCAACCAGAAGCTTCTATCTTAGCTATATAATTTCTGCATGAGTTGGATGGGTGTTTGGGGCCATTTTCTTCTTAATCGTTGAATTCTTTGCCAGTAACGTGCAAACCATTGGGTTTACCATGATGTATCAGTACCTAATGATACTTGTGCTGATTTATTATTCCATCTATTTTGCAAATATTTCCTGTCACTTCAGCAGAAAATTACCCTCAAACCATCACAGTTCCTCCCACATTCTTTGTGTACCTGCTATGCATTGAGGTATGCATTTTTCACCTTTCTGCTACTGGATGTACAATGCAAACTTTAAATCATGTATTTAAACTTGAACTCATACAAACATAACATCCTTTTCCAGTCATCAAAAATCTAGTTTTTTTTAATTTTTAGCAAATTTTATACTTTCTTGAGGATATTTGGAGATCAATGTAAGTTTTTTCAACTACTACATGAACAAATACTCCATTCTTGATATTGTAGATTTAGAAACTATTGTCATTTGGTACATAGTTGTATATCTTATGCTTGATGTCAGTAGCAGTCTTATGTTCTGAAGGCTATATAAATGAAGTTACTTAATGTCGGTATCATTGCATTTAGGTGTTTTTTTTTTCCTCTACTTTTTCCATTTTCAAATTTACCTGTTTTAGTCTCATGATCTAGATTGCACTTGACATTGTTTGGGAAGCATTTCAAAGTCTGCTTCAACTTGTTGGAAAGTCAAACTAGCATCACGTAAAGGATTTATGCAAAGTCTACTCTATTGACAATTCTTCGTATTTTCTGGCAGCAGCATGACAATAAAACTTAATATATGGTGTTAAGCACTATTTTTAACAAGGTTTATTTGTGGAGTGCTATTAAATTGATTTCTACTGTATACTTGTACTATGATAATTACTTCGGACCCTGAATTTTATCAGTTTGTTCATTCAAGCAGAAACCTTATGACATGCCCTTGGAACAAGTATGTGTGAATTCTAAAGATTAATAAGTATTCCCACCTTGGCTCATTTAATTGTCAACAGAAATCAGTGAAGAATTATCATAGTGTTGAAATTTATATTCTGTAATAGCATAGAGAATTAGCCCCATTAAATGGAAGGAATGATAAAATGTTCTCTTGTCCTAACACTTGCACAATACTGTATATATGAGAATATATTTCATTTATATTTTAGTTACAAAAGGTTTTTTAAATCTAAATTTTATTCTATACTTTTAGGGAGGAATGGAACACAGTTTATCATCGACTGTATTCAGACAGTGTAACAGAAAAGCGTTGGGGGGTGGACCGAGTTTCTATTTGGAAAGCTAGGTGAATGCTAAGTATCAGAAGCATTTTAGCAAATGCTTGAAATGTGTTTTTTTTTCAGGAAAAATTCAAATGTAAAAAATAAAGCAAGTGTGATTTTAATAAAAAGAATACCTTACCTGTTAATTAATGCAAAAAGTTGGTATAGTGTCGTCAAAAGCTTTTTATTTAAATATATATAAAATTTAAAAAAAAAGATGGTTCTGTTTTACTGTCAAATTGTGCATTGAACCTAATTTGAATTTGACATTTACTCAATATTACCTCATTGTGATATAATTTTATTTGTTTTCTTTAATCAATGTTCATGTCAGTGTATGAGTACTAGCTGGGGTACCAGACAAAAGTTATGTAAATTCATGATTAATGAAAGGTTATCTTAGGATGTGAAAAGATGTTTCCTTTATATATAATTAAAAAAAAACAACTTAAAACACCCAAATGTGGAACTGTAATTTTGCATGTATCTCCTCATGGACCCAACAAACCTTTTTGCCAAATTTGGTGAAGATTCATCAACAGGATGAAGAAGTGGTAACAAAATCTTGCAAAAATACTCATAAAAAAAACCCCACAAAATGCAAAATTTGTGTGTATTTCCCCATGGACCAAATGAACCTCCATACCAATTTTGGTGAAGATCCATTCAACATGGGCCCGGCATGGCCAAGCATGTTAAGGCGTGCGACTCGTAATCTGAGGGTCGCGGGTTCGCATCCCCATCGCGCCAAACATGCTCGCCCTTTCAGCCGTTGGGACGTTATAATATTACAGTAAATCCTCCTATTTGTTGGTAAAAGAGTAGCCCAAGAGTTGGCGGTGGGTGGTGATGACTAGCTGCCTTCCCTCTAGTCTTACACTGCTAAATTAGGGTCGGCTAGCACAGATAGTCCTCAGGTAGCTTTGTGCGAAATTCAAAAAACAAACAAACAGACCATTCAACATGGTAAAGTATTTACATAGACATACAACAGACAGTACTATTATATTTATATAAATGGTGCAGCTCATTAGATTTGTGTGTTATGTATTTGTGACATCATATCTGCACCTTGAGAATGGAGAAAAATAAAGTTCTCCATGACTGGAAACAAAGGCATAACAGGAAAGTTGTGACCCCTTTGCAACTTCTCGTACACACAAGATAAAAATTTTGTGAAGTTGGGGGTTGCACATCGTGTAAAAAAATGCTTTTCCAGTATCATATAAGCAAGAATTCTATTATACAGGGTGTTTAGAAAGTCACTGTGCACTTATATATTTATTAACAGACATGTTTCAATATAGAATACAGGAGTTAAATATGAATGACAATTATAAACAAATGTTGAAAGTGACCCCCATTGGCATCAATACAAACCTGGATCCTTCATATTTTGTTTCTAAACACCACTATTGGTTGCTGGCTTGAAATAGACTGAATAAAATATGATTACAAAACTACACAGGGACTTTCCAAACACCCTGTAGTATGACACCATATCCTGTATTATAACTTTACAATAATTCTTTTAACTAGGCTAAGAATTGACTTTAGCTTAACTCTTCTTTCTCACTTGCAATTCTGTAAATTTATACTTATCTCATTTTTATACAATGTAACCCAACTTAATTTTATCAAGGATATTTATGAGATAAAATAGATCAATAGGGCTGAATGCTCATCTTTGTTTAATGTGTAAGATTCATATTTTCAGATAAAACTAATTTCACAAGTTTTTGGTAGGTAAATGTGTAAATAATAGCAAATTCAATCATGAAATAAGGGGAGTATTCTGTGTTTGACTAAGTTTCTTTACATGCGCAGTAATTAGTCTCAGTAAATTTAATTGAGCAAACAAACTCTTTATAATTGGAAAAAGACAAGCATAACACACTTATTTGCCCAAGTGGAATTGCAATAAATTTTACTATAGTAGATTTAGCTCCACAACCTTTTTTCTCTCAGGATAGACTTCCATTGAACCAAACATGGTGATCATAAACCAAGTCTTCTCTCAACCATTTCTTGATAGAATTAGCACATGAAAGCACCCCTGAATTCAACAGGTGGAGTCACTTTTTTCTGAGTAAACAACATCACCTTATAACCCATATTTTCTCACAGCAATGTTTGGCTTTTATATACAGTCAGTGTCAACTTTAACCAGCAAAGGATATTATAACACCATTCCTTTCAACCTAAATGTTTTGCTACTGGAAATATCTTGAGTATGGTAGACATTTTCTACTATAGCAAACAATGAAACAAAACAACTGTAATAAGGCAATCACAGTGACTCTGCACTGTGTGTTTTTGCTGAATCTGTGTACAAGTGAAAATGGAAAAATACGTTTTTAGAAATTCTGTATATCCAGCAGATTGAAAACATGGAAATTAACCTTACTTCTGCATCCCAATGCTGTTTTGACTTGGAAAATTGCAAATTTAAAATCACTTTTGAAAAAAAATGTTTCTGTGTAACAGATTGTCTCTGATTGATAAAATTATCAATAACAGCCCTAGTTATGGCTGTAGTGCCTTATATTGGTGTAATGTTTGACAGTTTCTGGGATATTTATGTTGGATTATGCATAATAACCAAAAGATTCACAAGTTTTGTCACCCCACATAATCTGCTTTATATTAATGGTTGAAGAAAAATGATAATATAACTCAGTTTTACTTTGAAGCATGTGATCACCAACAGAGATTGTTGTCTCTTCCATGTTAAAGCAATAGGTTGTTTCAAGGGATATTTTAGGGTATTTTTAATGGAAAATTTAAGAGTAGGTAGTTGGGCATACTATTATTGTTTTATAAATTGAGAACTAAAAGAATACAATGTAACTTTAAAGGTGTTTAATATAGTTGGTTAGTACTGTTTTGTGCATTACCAGAATATAGTTATTTCTCATGCATATTAATCTTCTGGTTTAACCTGTTCAGTGCTGTAGACAAGATAAGTCGTCCAAGCCGATCGGTAACATAGTGCCATGGAGGACGAGTTAATTGGTTTTCAATAATACCTAATTTCAACGCTAGATGTCAGCACCATACATGCATTTGACCTACTTACAAATTGTTTCACTTTCGATCCAAAATGGCATCACGAAAAAAGTTACAAAATGAAGAAGCATTAGAGTTGTATTGTAGCAGCTGAAATACTTGGCAGTCAACATGTTAAAAACAGTAAAAAGGCTCATGATATATATGATACCACAGCACACACATGCACACAGATATATTTCACTAAAGCAAACCTTAATGGGTTTTATACTTTCTGATACATAATATTTCCTGTAGAACTGGTGGAGTGTGCTAATTGATTAATCAATTGGCTCATTAATCAGTTACAGAGATGCCAACTATTTCAAATGACTGAGTGTAATGATTGTAGACAGAGCCCGTACAGATAACATACAACCACTGGATACAGTTTTGAGTTATCCATGTCTGTGGATCCATCTGTGGCTAAACTGTAAACATTGTTAGTAAGTATGCTTGAAATCATTTTGTCATCTTCACAACCCAACATTTGTAGAATGGCTGTAGTTTTAGTTTTAGCACAGCCATATTTTTTTGCTACATCAAGAGTCTGGGAACATTTTTCTGAATAGATGTCCTGCATGATCGGCTACAGCTAGGGGTAAATTATGAGCAATGATGAATTGCGTGAATATCATTTCTGCATTTATGGTTTCATATTCTGAATTCTTACTCATAAATGTCATTATCTGCATCGTATTTGTCTTCGCCTCAGCCTTTTGTTGGTGAGATGCTGATTTTGTATGTCTGGAACAAAAGTTTATCCCGCCACGCGCCACAGAAAAATTGATGTGACAAACTGTACAAAATGCATGACTGTCACTGACTTTTGATGCAATGACCGGATATTTTGCACTATACTCTTTCCTAAATTTTTGATTCACAGTTTTAGTCATTTTAGATTTGCCAGTAACAAGACAATCTGGTGAACGAGGCCTCTTTTTTTTTCCATCTTGTGAACGATCGCATTGGTGTTTCTATCCCACTTAGAAAACGAGAAATACCCATCTATGCGAGTGCTGATTGGCTGACAAGCACTGATGACGTAACTATGGATTCCCCCACGTACTCAGTATGGAGAAGCACTGCACTCAAACTATTGGTAGAAGTTGGAGATACAAATATTTTTTATTATTTCAAGCACAAACATGATTATTGCAAGTAGCCATTTGGACTATGTCTTTTATTTATTATCAAAATTTACTTGCATCTCACTAGAAATTTTCTTTTCACACCTTTCAAGTCCTGGGGGAACAATGTATCATTTTGTTGTATAGGCCTATATAATATATAATAATTTGGGAGTTGCAACAAGTCGTACTATTTGTCTGTATGAGCGTATAGTCGTAATGTATACACCAAAATCGTAATGATTACGCTCAAATCGTAATGGATGGCATCTCTGCAGTTACATTAATTTATTATTCTTTTATGGGATTAATCTTCCTGTTTTTAGCTAGTTTACTGTTATAGACATCTTTTGTCAGTTGCCTATTGAATACTTTGCAGAATGGGAAAAAAAAAGAATATTTTTGCAAACGTGCTTCCAATTTGATGTCTTGTTACTGTTGAACCAACAGCCTGGTTGACAAATTGTTTATTATTAAAATTTCAGTTATCTCTGTTTAACCTTGGTGTAAATCAAATAAACTGTTAATCAAGTAATAAAAACATGTTTGCTATCAGAATAAAGGCAGCAATGTTTTAATCACAATTACCACTAGTAATAATTAGTAATCAGTTAGCAAATTTAATTATGTATGTTGTTTGAGTGGAATGAACATAGAAATAATATTTAATAAATAAAAATTTGGGTCATCAGAATATTTTTTCTGTTGTCTGCTGTACTTACTTTGCCCAACTAAACTTCTCTGATGTCTTCAAAGAAAATGTTTCTGGTTTTAATACACAAAAACTTTTACAAATTGAAAGAATGTTTAAAGAATCTATAAAAAAAAATCCCAGTTGTACAGGAGATCTGACTAGAAGCATTCCAACAGAAACAAACTAATGCTCAAACCACTTTATTTACACTACTTTAATGTGAAAAGTTTGATTTTTTTTTATCTATCCAATCCTATTATAAACTTTCTTGTAGCTGTTTTCAAAGTTGTGTTACATTAGTAAATGGTCATAAAAAGGTGGCAACCAATGCCTGTAAAAAAACTAAACAGAATAGGTCAAGGGAAACATTTAAAAAATCAAGAAATTAATAGTATATTTTTAAAGATTATAGTTTCTTAGTAAAAATAAAGGTGTTTTGTGTGATGGGTAGAAAAGATGAAAAAATCAATGAAGTTTTATTCCTATCTTTTGTTATTCTCAAACAGATGAGCACTTTGTGACCTCTCTTTATTCTAATTGCATTTGAAACAATTTCTTACCATTCCACAGTTTCTGACGAATGGTTTATTATTCAGAGGTGGGTCTTCTTTCCTGGAATGTACAGGGTGGCCCGTAAATCCCTACCCATCCATATGTTATTATGCTATATTCAATAATACTAATGATGAGTTAAAGGCAGCTGTTACCGTGGCGTTTGGAACAATAACCCCTGCTATGTTGAGGAAAATGTCTTGCAGAACATGGCGTCAAATAATATTATGCAGCGAGAATGAGGGACAGCACACAGATACACTGGATACATAAGATATATGGGTGGTTAGGGACTTATGGCCATCCTGTATAAGACTAGGGTCAATGTTTCAAATGCCTATTTTCACATTACATTTTGTCCACAATGGTTAGGTAACTTAAGGTCCTACCATTCAGGTTGGCTAAAGTCTTGTACACATTCAGTCAAGCCATGAAAGTGTTCATAGGGATAAAACATTTGTTGTGCTTACATTTCCATTACTATATGGATGTCTGGCACCTTTTTTTCCAATCTAAAGGTTATCCTTGGCTAAAATCTCCCTATTCATTTGGGAGGTATACTTTTTTTACTTGGTTGGTAAAGCTCTCCAAGTCCTTTTTTTCTTACACACTAATCTGATTTCCTTAAATAAGTACTCCATTGAGTCAGCAGTGTGTTTGTGGATTTAAAGTGATCAAGGTTTGTTTTTCCACAGCAGGTGTAGTGCTTGTGGCCCACGTGTAGCTTTCTACTTAAACATTTTTATGGTAATCTAACTTGTATTTGTTTTTGATATTATATTTTTAAAGTGTGTTTACAACATGTTTGCATTGTGGGGTTTATGTTCTCCTTCACGTCTTTTAGACATGTAGTTCTGTGATACACCCTTATACATCCTTATCATTGGACTCTGGCTGATTATTGAAGATCCACAGCTTTCTATTGTGTCTCTTTCTCTCTCCATCTCTTTACCTTTTGTTATTGTTATGGTTCAGTCAGTCTCTTATGACTATGGGCATTTATCTTCTCTCACTTTGCCTAGACTAACATTTTTTTACAAATACCTTTCTGTCCAGGTGGAATACAATTCTGGACATCTGTATTCTTTCTAAGTATGGTTTCCAGAGGAGTGCTCTCTCTGCCCCCAAGATGTTGGCTGCTCTGTATGCTTGCATCCTCGTTTGTCTGGTAATCTTGTTATGATCCATTCTTACAGCTTCACGTGCACTGACAGGGAATCATTGACCATCAGGACCTCTGTTTTTTGACACTGCACTTTCTTTTTAAGACCTGTGATTACCACATATTTGGTTACTGGCCTGTTATGTTCCAGGATCAGTTTTTTCACCTTTACATCTTCTCTCACTACTATGTTTCAATTTTTCTTATTACAGCCCATGAATGTGTATCTCTGGCAATGGATGCTGTGAGTTGATATTTCTCCAATATATTTTGATGTGTTTTTCAATGATGTTTCATCTATTCCCTGGCCATTTTCTTTCTCTGATTTTTAAAGACATCTTCAACAACTTGTTTCAGTCTACTTCTGGACTGGAACCTCTATTTAGTTCTCTGGCTTCCCATATGCCCCCTTTCATTCCATTTGAATCTTTGGCCATCTATTCCATAGCCATCGTTTTCTGAAGATGTATTTTCTTCTCTTTCTTACTTGGTTATCTTACTCTAACATTTCTGGTTGATTTAGCCATTGCTTGCACTCTTTACTGCAGAGACAGATTGATTTATTCCCAGACTGTTTCCCCTCGGTGTGGATTCCTGTACGTGGTGAGGGGACCTCCCAGGGAAGGTTCTGTTCTATCTGGTTACCTTCTCTGGGATCTAAACATCCACCATCACTCCTATGCCTATTCCGTACATGGACTATGGTGTTGTCTTCAAGGCTCGGCTCCGTGCCAGCTGGCAGTCCACTTGGAGTGAGCAACGTGACAACAAACTTTTTCAAATCCAACCCAAAATTGGACTTTGGCCATCTAGCTTCCGAAAAGTTCGGAAGGAGGAAGTTGTTCTCACTAGGCTACGCATTGGTCACAGTTTTTTAACTCATCATTTTCTTTTATCTGGAACTGATGCACCAATGTGTAGTTTGTGTAACACTCAAATCACTATCAGCCACGTTTCACTTTCTTGCCATCGTTACAATTCTCAACGACGGCAATATTTTGAACATATTTTTTCCCAGGGTCAGTCTGTAACGTTGGACAGAGTTATTGGTGATGGTGACTCTGTCCACCTTGATAATGTTTTTAATTTTTTAATGGCCATTAATCTTTTTAATCTCATTTAAGTGTTGCATATTTATTCATTACACCTTTATAATTGTGGTTCCTTTTTTACAGTTTTAATCTCTCTCCTTCAATTTGACATTGGACAATGGCCAGAACATTAAATAACTCGACACCAGGACTGGAAAGGCCAACTTCAGGTGACTAACGCTACTGTTTGAACTATCCGTTTGAACTACTCGTTAGTCGTCCTGGCGAGTTGTTATTATACTTTTGCTGCATATCACTTCACACTTTTACTACTTAACTTTTTAGTACTGGCCATATTGACTCATATCCCGGAACCAGGACTGGAAAGACCAACTACAGGTGACTGACGGTGGTTTTTATACTTACCTGTTAGTCTTCCTGGCGGGTTATGATCATTACCATTCTGCTACAGGTAGTTCTTTACAACTTTGTTGACTGGATGTCAACATTGGTTTTTACGCCATTTTCTGTTTTAATTGCCGTTTTGCTTTTATCTTTAATTACTTTTACAAATTTTACTCCATTTACTTGACTTTTATCTTTTTACTGGACATTTGGCAACTCATTATTACGATTTTGCGGAGTGTCTTTTAAAACTTTTATTCTTTTACATTTTGATAATAGCTGCTATGACACATAACCAGGAACCAGGACTGGAAAGGCCAACTTCAGGTGATTGACGGTGATTCTTGAACTTACCTGTTAGTCTTCCTGGGGGGTTATGATCATTACCTTTTTGCTAGAGTAAATACCTTACAACTTCTTATAATCTGACTTCTATCTTAACATTGTAGACTAGGTGTCAACATTGGTTTTATACTTTTTTGTTTTACCTTCATTTCCATTTATGTCTATTACTACATTTATTTATTTTTTTATTTATTTTTTACATTTTTACCGAATGTCTGGCGCAGATAGCCTCGCTGCTTTGTGCCATAAAACACTAAATCAATCAATCAATCAATCAACCCAGATTGTTCCTTCTTTGCCAAGACTGTCTGGGAGGGTGATTGGATGTTTTCTCCAGTCACCTTCCTTTCTCTCTCTCTCTCTCTCTTTTACTCTTTGCAGTTAGTCTAACCTTCATTCATCACCTTCTTTGTATTAGTCAGGCAGTTTTTTTTTACCTTCCTTTTACTGTTTCCTTAATAACAGTTGACATCTTATTTTCTTGCTATGGGAATCCTTTCCTTTCTTGAACTGTCTTCTTTCACTTTTACTGGTTGGGATAAAAAATCATCTGATGTGGAGTGATTCTTTCCTGCACTTACTTATTTTGGTACAGATTTCAAATAAGTGTTTCTTCATTACTGTGCAATTTCTTACCCCAACTACACTACACATAAATGTTTTGTTAAATATATTTTTGAGATATAAAGACTTGTTGAGTAGTCTTTACATTCCACCCACCTATGTGACTCTTAACATCACGCAGATACTTCTGTTGGTTGTACCTTTGTTCTACCACCTCTGTTAGGCAAAGAACATTCTCTGTATAATATGGATGCAAGTTTTTAACATGGTGATGCTCCACTAAGTCCCACACCTGAATTTTTCCTCTTTGATGCTGTATCTGGTAGGAAAAGCGTTCACTTTGTTAATGTGAAATTCTAACTACTAGTTCTATAAGAAAGTGAGTAGCTTTTCAAAGTTAACATTTTCCTTACCTGAAAATTTATTTCAGGTGGATATTCAACTATCCATAAAATCTCCTGCCCTTTCCACCTACATTTTAGGTATATCTTTTCCATTATCAAGAATGATCTTTTGTTAACCTTACGAGAATGGCATTTGTGATTTCTCTATCCCAGTTTGCATGATGCTATACATAATAATGTTTATTAGAATTCCAAATTTTGCTAAGTGTATGTTCATGGATTTTCTTAAGTTTTTTTTATTAAATATTAAAATTTTGCCCCCCCTACCTCAATAAAACATATTTTTTTTTATAAAGAATTTTAATTAAAGATTTTTCTGTGAATTTATTGAGTCAGTTTAATTCAAACTCTGGATATTCTTAAGTGCAATGTGATATCCCTATTACTGATAAAAAATTCATCTGTTTTTTTACTTATTTACATATCCTCTAAAACATCCTAAGTAATATTTTTAGTGAAACTTTGTTTTTTATCTGTTATTTTCACTCTCATAATACTAACTGTAGTGAAATCTTCAATGCAGGATAAAAGGAAGACTTGAAAAATATGAAATAAATCTAAATTACCTTTTTCTTTTAAGAATAACTTTATATTGTAGCAGACAGTTACATACTATTTATTTTTATAGCCAAAATTAACATACATTTTTAATCTGGGTTTATTTTATTTTATGATTTATAGCTGCAGTTGTATTATTTCAGAGTATGCTGAAAGATTATAGTTGTATTTATATTTATTATAGCTGGACAACTGTATGTAAACAAATGGTCAAGTAGCAAGCATAATAGGAATGAATTACTGAAACCCATTGTGCTCATAGTGTGCTACAGTATTGACTGTATAAATTTAAATTTTATTTTTTTGTTTTTCTTTTATAATATAATCAGTTTTTGATATTGAAATTTCAGTTACATTCATAATAAAATATACTTAATAAAACAATAATTTAGTACTTACTGTGTTTCACAGTGTATAGGATGCATAGGCCTGTAAGAAGCACTCATGTTTTAGCAAAGAATATTTAGGAAAAAGACATTTGAGTGTTTCAAAGCATTTGATGTTACTCCAAATATCAAACATAAAATATGAAATCTTTACATCAAGAAAATTAATGCCAATGAAACATACTGAATCAACTTTGCATAATAAGAAAAAATGTCCAGTGAAACAGTGAAGTAAATAGCAAAAAAAAACAACTATTGTTCTATAAAACAAAATAGAGCAAAATTCACCATTAGTGTCTCTAAGGTAAGGAACCATAAGTAATAAACTATTCTTCAGAAAACAGCCATACTTCCATAGATGTTCATTGTGGATATCCTTGTCCCCAGGAGGTAAACTGTACTGGCATGATGTGATAGTAAGGAAAAAATTCAGGGTGTCTTTTGTGTGTGTGTGCATATATGAACTATAGTATACAGTAGTGTTCATGAGAACTTGAAAACATTTATTGCTTAGCTGAAGAACCTGGTGAACTACTCACCTATTTTTATTTATTATAAATCCACTTATATATTTAGCTCTTATTTTGGGTAATTATAAAACTAATCATATATTTTTGTGGAGGCTAATTGTTTTCATATTTTAATCTGTACGTTGTCTAGGGAAAGACTAAGTAGAATTTAGCTTATGTGGGGGCAAAATTGAAAGATTCATTTTCTTTAACTTCATATGTTAGATGCGGAATTATTTTTAGATACTTTTTTTCAGGAAAAAAAGTGTCTTATATGCTGTAAGATATGGTGCTTTAGGAATTCACGTTTTTTGCTATAAACAAACAAATGCACTTGCACTGTAGGTCTGTATTTTGGTAGTGACAGTGGTAGTCTAAAGTGTTTTAAATACTTATTTTGAATGTTAAAGTTAGAAAACAAAACATTATTACATACAAAATATACAGTGTACTGAAACAGCTGTTAATTGGCTTTCTAATTGAGCTACAAGTAAGTTATAACAATTATTTTAGTTACTTGAAGCTCAAGAATAATGGTGACACTTGAACAGTTTAATATTAGTGGTTTCGAAATACATACTAAAAGGAAATATTTTGAAGATATTTGTAGGAAACAAAAATATCTATTTATTGGTTATAAAAATGTCTATATAAGAAGGGCGTAGTATAGCTACACAAATTCGAACTATGTTAAGCTGAGAGGATCCTCAATAGTGGTTGTCAGACATTCATTTATACCTTAGTAATTTAAGAAGGTAGGAGTTTCTTTTTTATATTCTTATCTTTCAGTTTTTATAATTTAAACTTCCAGCTGATTTGTCTCTTTGACAGCTTTAGAAGTGAATAGAGAAAATTGAAAATAAAAAAATCAGGGGTGGTGCCTCATATGACACACACAAGTCAAGATATAGAACCTAGGTCTTTCCATTTGGAATTGAGAATTTGAAATTTTGAATTATATATTTGTTTTATGTCACATTTCATTGATATCTATTGATAATAAACTTGTTTAATTAAATTATGAATGTAACTCTTTAAAAAGGTGTGCACTTTAACATCCTGCTATACACAAAGGATACATGAAGTGCTTATGGGGTCTTCTGTGTGTGGAGGATGCCTTCCCTCCTGTGCTGATTTTATCATAGTCTAGTACAATACTTGTCACATTTGTAAGATTGAAAGGTATTTGAAAGGCTTAGTGTGTACATAAATCATTTTTGCAGTGACTGTCAGCTATGTGGAGAGGTGTGTATCTAAGTTATTTCATTTTCAAATAAGGAAAATGTTGACATTCACAGAATTAATGTTACAAAATGAAGCATGTTTTAAGGACAAATTGTAATTTCTCTTGTGACAGTTATGTATTGATAAATATCATTGTAAACTTTTTAGTTAGCCTAATTAGTTATTAAAATAATATTACTTTTGTTTTTATTGTATTTTTCGATGGTGATTTTGATGATAACTGGCAGAACATGAAAAAGCAAACAAAAACGATTTGTATGCAGTTTAAAATAACAGGTAGTAATTGGTTAAATTGTTGACAAAATTTGGAATTTTTGTCTGTGGCTTACCAAATGATTTTTGTAGAGGAAATTTTAACAATTTTAGTTTTTTGGTTAACAAATTTATATATTAATCAGTGATGACGAAAAACCCACTTGTTGAGAAATTTATATGCAAAAACGGCTCGTTTGGGCTGAGAAAACACTTTACATAGAAGAGCGAACAACGTATTTAAAACAATACACACAAATCCAACAAAGACACACGAGACGCAACTGAACAAATTACTACTATAAATGAAAAAAGCCAACACAATTTCACAAACACTTTATTCCTACCTACGTAAAACCGACTCACGCACACCGCAAATATACGGCATCCCCAAACTTCATAAACCAGATTGTCCATTACGACCAATAATGTCCACATATGAATCGTTTAATTACAACCTTGGTAAATACATAGCATGGGCATTCTCCAAATATGTAACATCAGCCAGCTCATTTATCAAAGACTCTTTTAATTTCAAGTCTAATCTAAATCAACTTAATCATAAAGCCTTAATGGCCAGTTTCGATGTTATATCCCTCTTTACAGAAGTTCCAACCACTGAAGCCTGCAAGATAGCCTTAGAACTCTATATCCGAGACCCTAACCCAACTATAGAAATTCCCAGTAACCAGTAGGCAACCCTCATAGAATTCACCACGATAAAGACAAACTTCATGTTCAACAACCAAAACTATATACAAACAAACGGCCTAAGCATGGGCAACCCAGTATCACCAGTTCTAGCCAATATTTTTATGACACAAGTTGAAACACAAGCAATTAACACAGCATTACATCCACCACTATACTGGTATAGATATGTAGATGACACGGTTCTTGGGATTCAAATCTACAGAACACATACTTAATTTTTCAATCACATTAACTCTATACATCCCAACATCAACTTCACATGTGAACAGGAAGAAAACAATCAAATATCATTTCTTAACCTCAAAATTACAAGAACTGATACACAATTTCAAACAGAAATCCACCGAAAAATCACCCATACTGGACTATACATTCCTTGGGACTCAGCACATGAAACAAAACAAAACTCAACATGCTAAGAAACCAAATAAACACAGCCATAAAACTATGCTCACCAGATAAAATTAACGATGAATTAGACAAAATAAAACAATACTTCACCAACATCAATAAGTTTCCTCCACAAACCGTAGAAAACATTATACGCACACACCTACACAGAAAGCAAAATCAACCAACTAAAGTAAATACAGCTCACGAATCAAAACCACGAAACCATATACTGCTGTATACCATATATTCCGACATCAGCAAACAAATAACCAACATTTGGCAAAATTAGTAACAAAATATGACATTCCAATTAATACCAAATTTATTCAAAACCTGGCACAAAACTGAGGTCTATACTATGTAAAACTACACTGACAAACACCACACCAACATTATTTATAAAATACAATGTGATAACTGCCACGACTTCTATATTGGAGAAACAAGTAGAAAATGGAAACCAGATTCAAAGAACATAAAAGTCACCTTCACACGTTTTGAACACTGCAAGTCAAATAAACACAACATAACCATAGAAAACACTCAAATACTAAATAAAGAAACAAACATAAACAAACGTAAAATTAAAGAAGCCTTACTTATACAACAACTTAAACCCAAAATAAACCAATATAAAGGAACGCCTTTATACCTATATTAATATAATAAATAAAATTATATATTCAAATATCTAATACCGCCCTCTACATTTCGACACACAGTTACACAACCCCCTTTCAAACATGTGGTCAGCTTCCGGTCAGTTACCTCTTTCTTTGTGAACCTGACGATGACCCAAGAAGGTCGAAACGTTGTTCGCTCTTCTATGTAAAGTGTTTTCTCAGCCCAAACGAGCCGTTTTTGCATATAAATTTATATATTAATATGTAAACAAAAATGTTTTAATGCAATTATTTTTAAGTTTTCAGTGGTGAAAGATTTTATTATATTCATGGAAGGTGAAGTTGCAGAGCATGAAATAATTTACTTTCAGTGTGTGGTAATCCAGTTCTTTAAAATTATAGTAGGAAATGTGTACAAATAGAACACTGTATGTTCAGTTATATTTTTTGAAATTCTAAATAATGTTTAAATGCATTAAGTTTAAAAAGTAACAAATATTATAATTTATCAGTTCCAGTTAAGTAATACTATTATTTCATCATTGAAAATTCTATGTTCAAAACTGTTAGATAGGTTATTTAAATTTAACAAGCTTGTCTCTTCTTCCTGTGAAGATTTTCACCTATTTCTTGTAGCTAGATTATATTCAGGGGTGAGTATTTTCTTTGCTACTTTGCAGGAGCTGACTTTATAGAAAGTGTTGCCTAGGCAGGTGTGCATTTGGCAAACCAATTATGCACTAGCAACCAGTAATGCAATGTACTTTATACAGGTTATGCTAGACTGCTACTCATTGACTATTCAGAGTAAAGCTGAAGGTGATTGTGCCCATTCCTACCAATCACTGGATTGAATAAATTGGGCTTGGTTTGCTTTTAAAAATTTAGAAAACTTTTGTCACCTGTTGCACTGTTTCCAGAACACTGTTCCTCAGAGCTTCTCCAGGCACTAGTGGAGCTAAGGTATCTTTATCACACCATCTATCCAGATGGACAGAGGCTTTTCCTTCAGAGTGTTTGAGTGAATTCCTCCTCTCTTGAAAAAGAGAGCAAAGTTGGGGCTTCTGGATATTTTTCACTGATGTAGATAGGAGTGACACCAACCTACATGGCAGCACTACTTGTAATTCTGGTTCAGAGTTAATGCTTGGCTTTCTAGTTTAGCTGAGCATGGCCTTTCTTTTTGATCTTTGTGGATTTAATACATTTTTCATGTAAGAGGATCTATTTACAATTTTGAATGCAGAGTGGACCTGTCCTAGATCTTTGGTTGAACATGTTTCACGTCCTCATAATAATTCTAGGTGCAAGTGAAATTTACCTTGCCCACATAGGTGGGGACTGAGGATAAGTGTTCATATTTCCAAACTAGATGAATTCCATTTCTCCAGGTTGAGTAAGGCATGCACAGTCTCCTAAATCCACAAAATTCTTTATTCTATTTTATATGAAATTCAACCAAGTGTTGCTAAGAATGCTCAAAGTTTCTCATATTTTAAGAATTCTTTGGGCTGCATGTGAAAATTTTTAAACATATGCTTTGGAGAAATAAAGTTTTGATAGCAGAAAGTTGAGTATTTCTATTTCCTTTTTTTTTTCCAAAAACTTTGAAATTTTGCTATGTATTGGATATTACATTTTCTGCAGCCGAGTATACAACATGTTGCCACAGTAAATCTTTTAAATCTAATGCAACTATTGAATGTATTGCTGTAAACTATGTGGTCAAATGTTAAGTAATTTGTATGTAGACATTTTTTAATCACTGATTAATTTAAACCACAAGCTTGAGAATTGTTTTAGTAAGAAGACTACTCTCAGAACCAGTAACTTTGCCAGTATCAGACCACTGATGCTCACTAACTCACTTTTTAAAGCCATCCCAGTACTGTAATGTACTTTAGTACAAGTAATTATTTACTTCATAGGCCATTGTAATTTATTGACTTTTTATATTCATGTCAGCTCCATGGATAAGGGTAAATCATGTAACAACTTCAGTCTTTTTGTAAATGTTAAGTTTTTTGGTATTTTTATCAAATTTATTTTTCAGTGCTTTAAATCTAAAATGACATTTCAGATCCCACCCTAAAATTCCTGTTGGGATTGATGCAACCGTTGCATTGGTAAGAGCTCAGATCCAAGATCAGTTGGCTGAACAGGAAGGGACTAACTGTCAAGCTGGTGACATTAGTCTCCTGTATTCTATGGCTTTAATAAGGTAATTTTGAATATAGAAGGATAGTTGTTGGTATTAAAGATTAAAATTAAAAGTGAGGTGTCAAGGTTAGGCATTATAAGAAATATTTGTAAAGAAAATATAATTACTATGTTACCATTAATAATACAAGTGAAGGATTATCTTAAGTGTATATTTAGTATTAATTTTTAAAATTTCATACTAACTTCCAGAACACATTTGCACTTGTGAATCTTGATTCACTTCCTCAGCAGTAAACATATCAGACATGTTTTCATTTTTCAATTTAACAAGATTTGCAATCTTTAAAGAACTTCCTTCTCTTTCCTTACAAACTAAGAACTCACTCACTCATTTAACATCTACTACTACTTGTGTGAGTGAACAATTTCTTCAAGCAGATTATGGACCAACCATGACTTGTGAAAACGGGTTGATTGAAGATGATATGACAGCCTGTAAGATTTTTTATACGGCTAATTTCTTACAATAGGTGTCTTGTTAGCAGTAAATTTCAACAGTAAATGAACAGCACAAAATTCACTTGTTTTAAAATAATA
Source organism: Tachypleus tridentatus (assembly GCF_004210375.1). Classification (NCBI taxonomy): domain Eukaryota; kingdom Metazoa; phylum Arthropoda; class Merostomata; order Xiphosura; family Limulidae; genus Tachypleus; species Tachypleus tridentatus. Next base: position 40,924,815 of record NC_134834.1, read on the forward strand.
TATTTGAAACAAGTCAAATGTATGTACAAAAGTTTGTTACACTATATTTCACCACAGTTGAATCTATAGCTTTAAGTAGTTCTCTCTTTCTTGTTAAATGTTCACAGGCTGGTTCAATTACTTTAGAACTCAGTTGACAAGATGAATTCTTCTTTTCTTTCTCTGTTGTTACAATACAGGTTGTGAAACTCACTTCAAAATCACCATTAGAAGTGTTTGTTACCACATTTATATCCAGAGTTTCATGTAATTGTCTCATTTTTTTCAGAGTTCATGCAGATGGGTTACGTTAACCTTAGAACACCCTTTGATAAGACAAATTATTATTCTTTATCTCTGTTGTTGCAATCCAAAGTGTGAAACTCACTTTAGAAATTATCTGTTACAGCTAAATTGACTTCACCTTTTTCATTTTAATGTTCACTAATGTACTTTTTGAAGTTGCATCTACTGATGCCAACAATATTAGAAAAAGCCTAACACAACAATTAAACTACATGTATCTCAGATGTTAACCTGAAGATGACCTAGGAAGGTTGAAACATTGTTCTCTGCTTATCAATAAAAGTGTTAATACCCATACCAGCTGTTCTGAGATACATTTTAGTTTCAAGTGGGTTTCTTGTTATCAAGAATTAAACTGCACATATATTGTATGTCTTGTGAGGAGTTACATAATGAAACTTGTCATGATTATCAATTTTAAAATAATTAACTTTTAACACTTGTTATGAAAACTAAATAATCATTAAATAAATTAAATAATAATGTAATGTTTGTGCTAAAATTCCTCAGATACTTTCTTTATCAAGGAATTTGAAATAAAGTTCTTATATAATTGATGCTTGAAACCATCAATGCTAAGTGAAATTCTGTAATTACAGAATTGAGAAAAAAACAAGACAATTGTATGTTTCATAAATTCATCATTTATTATGACCGTGATTTACTGGCAAAAACATGGTAATAATAAATGATGTATTTTTGAAACATAGTTGTATTGTTTTTCCTCAAATTTATATTTTGTTAGGAATTTCATAAAACCTTCTTTTGTTCCTGCAGGTTTATTAATCTAGTATCGGAACTAGGACAACGTAACAAATTTACCCTTCCAGTGAAAAATGTGGCTTTTAAGGTAAAATTGTGGTTTTTTTGTAGTTCTCAAATTTTGTTCATTCTAGGTATGTAGAGTACAATTAGAAGTGTACTTTTAATAATTGAAAGTTATGTGACTAATTTATATCAAAGCTTTTAATTTAAAGTTGAATGAACTTTAATATGATGAGTTAAAGACAAGAAATTCTTGCAGTTTGTGAATTAAATTAACCTGTTTTGTTTTTATTGACTAAGATACAAATCTTTTACTCTTGGAAAAAAGTTGCACTGCTACTTGCTTATAAATCATAGATTTTTTAATGAATAAACTTTTAATCAGTATTATAACATTACTGCAACTTTTTAAATTAATTAACTTATACATACAGGGTTTGAAATTAACAAAATTTTTCCTTATGGGTAGTATAATTTAATTTGCATTATGATGGGAAATATAACTTACTTTTTTAAAAAAGAATTTAATATTTAGATGTAGGTGCTGTTAAGTTTTGTAAGTATGCTATTTTACCAGTAAAATATATGCTTGGGAATGTGCTCAAAGATTATAAATCACAATGTAAACTTTTGTATGGTTTATACATATGAAAGGAATCCAACAAATATTGAAAGATGATTGAGTAACAATGAATGACATCTAATTGACAGGTTCAAAAAATACATTTCCTGTGAAAAGTAATAAAGGATATATTAATACAGCTAAATAAAACTTTAAACTGTTTTCTTTACACATGCTACTTTATCCAATAATACTTTTTGTCTGAGCTGTTTCTGCTCATGTTTGATGGAAAAATATTATTCACCCACAAACTGTATTTATACACATATGAACTAACATTAACTTTTACAACTTACGGGACAAAATAGCTAAGCGTAATGTTAAAACAAATAATGGGTTTGGTTAGATAAATCTTTATTTACACTCTGGGTAAAACTAGTTGGCTTCCTTTGTGTCACAACTGCTTCCAACACCCTTTAGAGGTAAAATTTTTTAAACCTTTTCATTTATCTACACAAGGGAATCCCTGATACAAGTATGCATGTAGAAAAACTGAGATTAATAACATTTGTATTTGTGGATGTTGTTTTAGTTATTTTACTAATTTTTAATGAATATAAATGTAGTAAAATCTATTTTGAGAATGTAAGTGTAATAAAATGATTAATAGCTAAAATAGAATAATAACAAATACTTCAAGAATACAATTATGATAAATTATAAATCTAAAAAACTTCACAAAGTTGTATCATTTATAGATTAAAATTTAATTTCCATAATATATCTCTTCCCCCCCCCTACCCGTCTCTACAGGTTATTGCTTATTTACTTAATATATTATTTTTGGTATAAATGGGATGTTATTTGAATGAGTAAAGCTTTGAGACTTGTGTTCTTTGTACATAAATCCAATTCCAATATGGTTCTAACTACAACTCACAAGATTAACTATTCTTGTTTAGTGCTAACCTCTATATGCAAACTTTTTCTTCATGTGCAAGACTTCCACTCCTTTTTATTGGAACTGCGAGGTTCCAACATATGTCTCATACAAATCATCATGCATCACCTTCTCACCAATAGAAGTATGATATGCTCATGTGATGCAAGTGACTCCATCTACACTTATCTATTAAATTATCACTTTGGGTGTACAAAAACACGTAAAAGATGTTCCATCATTAGTCTATAAATAGGTTGTTTTTTTTTTCTGCTGACCAGCCTTCTGTGGCTTGTGTGGTAGAATTTCTCACCTAGCTTTTTAACTTATATCTCCTTGCTTTCAGGATATTGAGTTGTTTTATCCTCTACCTTTTGTTTTTCCTGATACTGTAAAGATTTTACTTTTCCTGTTCTTCCCATGTTAATTTCTGTATTCTTCCAGATATGTTGTTCTCCCAGGCCAACCTTCCATTCCAGACTGAATGTTAATGTAATCCTCCATTTGAACCACTTTCCTTATGTTTCATGTTTCATCTAAAATATATTTCCTGTTTTTCTTAATTGGTGGGCATTGATGGTTGGATTCTTTTTGTGATTGATATTTCATGCAGCCTTTCTCACTCTACCTGTCTTTTCCTTTATCCAGATCGCTCCTTTTTTTTTCCCAAGATCCTGGCAATTTGGAAGGGTGGTTCCTCCTCCTCTTGTATTTCCCATCTTTATCCTAGACTAGATCCAGATAGGCTTCAATGCTTGGTCAGGGATCTTCATTGCTATATTGTTTGTACTGCTTCTTTTTGGGTTTCATGTTCCCAGTTTCTTATCCACTCTCCCACCTCCTCCCTTGAGGTTATTTCACCTTCTACCCTTACCAGTTGCATCCATCTTTTAGCACAATTGACCTGTTCCTCCATACCTTCTTCCTTCTAGAATTTGTTCTTGATATCCTCCCATCAAATCTGACACCTCACTTTTTCTCATGTTTTTTGTCTTCATTGTCCATACCCAGTATGTTCATCTCCTACTGTCTCCATTATGTTGCAGTTTTCTCTTTGTCAGAGTTTTATCTACCAGCTGTGGCTGTTCTTCAGACTTTGGCATGACTCTAACTGGTAAATTTTATTCATATTTTCTTTTCAAGGGATTGGATCACTCTCTATGGTGAGTGTTGACTGACCAGGTATTCTTTAACTAGAAATCTGCACTATCTAGCCATTTTGACTCATGCTTTATCTTCACGCACTTGCTGTTTAGATGGAGAGGGGTCCACAAGATTGCTTATGATGTTTTTCCATGTCTGGAATGAATAACTCATTATGGTCTGCTTTTCAAAATAATGTTTTGTGGTAACCCATTGTATTGTTTCAAATGATGTTCCTTTGGACTCTCCACCATATTATCACCCTCATTTCTTTGAATGGAGTGTTGGTGTTCTTACCACTTTTCATTTCCAAGCAGCTGTGGTGGTTGACTGTGAAGGCACCCTGAAGAATGAGTTTCACACAATATCTTTCAGTTACAAGAGCAGGGTGGTGGTGTTCTGTGGGTGTAGATGATGTGGTACTTTCCTAATTGTGATAACCATTGACAACAAAGTGAGATATCAGAAAGTGGTTTACCCCTTCATTTTGGAGCCCTCATCCTATCCTTGTGTGGATGTTGATGCCCTGTGGTCAGGTTTTGGATTTAGTGAACCAATCACCATAAGTTCTTACACAGGTATTGGGTATTTTATTTTTCTCCCTTGATTTACTCTATGTTATAGGCCACATGGGATTGTCCCAATCTTCTCCTTGACTATCCTTCATCATCCCTTCTTATAAATATATTATTGCTCTTTAGATGGTCATGTTGATTGCATGCAATAAGCATCCTTTTGATATTGGAACTCAAGTTCCCAGATTGATAGCTCAAAGCTAATCCTTGTGTCATATCTAGGAATTGGAGAGACTCTCAATCCCTTGATTCTTGGGTTCGTAATGAAGGTGGTATGATCCTTATCCTACCCTCATTCGGGTGTTGGTACCTCATGGGCAGGTTTTTGGATGTAGTTGACTTACCAAGTACAGTTTGCCATGCCTAGGGATGCATCCTTTGTTTACCACCTTTCTCATTGTGGAATTTAGTTACTGTATATTTCTATGGTTAGGATCACTTTCTGGCCACATTCTCTCCCACTTAGATGTGCTCTTCTTATTTTCTGCCCTTATATTTTAAATATTGAACAGTTGGGTAAAGCGTATACATGGCTTAAAAGTGGTGCAGTTCCCCTCTTCTGATTTTGGATCTGAATGTCTCATTTCCATGGATATCTTTCAGTTGTTATTGAGAAGTACTTCTGTCATTCCTTTCCTTGCAGTGGTCACTCCTTCTTATCAATGTGGATTCTAGCTAACCATGTGAGATAAGGTAAGTACTGTTATAATTTTCCTACACTGAAAATGTATTTCTAATAGGTACTTACCTTCTCTCACACTTTACACTCTCCCTCACCATATTTTTTAGTGCTGACACCTTCTGCCAAACTTCAAAGTAATAGTTCAGTAGAGAAGTGTAGAGGGAGTCACATACAATCATGTGAGCATGCCATACTTCTATTGATGAGGAGGTTATGCACAATGATTTGCATGAAAGACATGCTCAGATTTTGAAATTCCAATAGGGAGAAGCAGAAGACCTATGCCTAAAGAAATAATTGGAATATAGAGGGCAGCACTCAATGAGAATAATTAATCGTATGAAAGGCACTAAGTATCTCTCATAAATACATGCATTTTCAGTATTAAAAACTATAACTTTGAAGTTGTTGCTCAGGAATAACGAGTAATACTTTTTTGTTGATAGAATGGTATCGACCACTACAAGAAGTATATAGCGAAGGATAGTTGGGATCATTACAGATTTAGTTACATCTCAGTCAATGATGTCAATGATCTGTACAAAATTCATGGTTCCTGTAATGCTGACAAATACAGGCATATCATGATCTATCATGTCAACCTTAAGGAATACAACTTATTGAGGAGGGGTTAATCTACTGACAAGAATGTAATCTCAAGCATACAGCAGGTGTGGGGAAATAATACCAAGAAGAAACAAAAAAAAAGAGGCTAGTAGAGTTCTCATAGCCATGGCTTGACCTCTACCAAGTGATAATATGAATATGCTTGAGGTTATATGAGCATGTGTAAAAACAGCATTCTAAAAAGGCATTAAACAAGCAAATGAACTGAATTGTAGGAAGTAATACAATACATTTAGAATAATATTTCATAATCATATTTGATAAACTGTATGGCAGCACAGAAATGAGGTGAAATACTCTTTGTAAATCAGAGTTCACAATCAGAATACTAGTGCACTGTACAACTTAGTTACTTTTGTATTTTCTATGATAATATTTAGTACCAGTAATAAATCAACAACATAATTACCCTTTTTATATAGCAGTCATTTATGTGTTTCTATAATTATATCCATAACTGTAAGTAATTAGACTTTCTGATCTTGAAGTTATTTATACTTTACATTTTATTTTACATAGTTCAAAATCAAATTCTTACATATTGCTGAGACATAATCACACAATTCAGATACTGTATATATACTTTTACATCTTTCCTCTGACTAAGACTTAATTTGAAGATAAATGATTTAAAATAAAAGTTTCTTTGTATTTCGTGTTTTTTTTTTTTGTTTTTCTTTCACAATGGACAAAAATTACATAACTTTTGATGAGTAATCTGATTATGATATTAAGTGTGTAATGTTATGCTAGAAAATAATTTCTGGAGTAAATTTGAGTAAACTAGTTATATTGGTTGCTTAGGTAATGTTAGTGGTATGTAACTTGGTTAGCTATTAGGTTCAATCATATTTAGCAAAAACAGTTTTAATGTTATACTTTACAATCTTTTCTTTTTTTTTTTTCCACAAATTTCTTGATACCTATATTTAATACTGAGGACATGAAATACAGTTTTCATGATTTTTGTTTACAATATTTGACCTTATGGAATTGAAATATTTAAGATAAATTGTATTTTAAAAATGATTTATCAGTAAAGTATATTTCAAAGAGGATTCATGGCATGACCTGAAATAAAAATAAATTGTATTTTAAAAATAGTTTAGTAATAAAGTATACCTTATAGAGGATTCATTAACATCCTTTTCAAATTTACTAGGAACATGTATATTCAGGATATTCATACATTCTTAAAATAGTGAAAGTAGCCTTTACCAGTGGAGAAAAAAACAACTTAGAATATTGTGAATGTCCAAAAGCACACGTTTTTACATCATTTTGAATCTTTTACAATGCTTAATAGTATACTCATTTGCAGGAAAACTGCTAATGGTAGAGAATTATGTATTTAGTTTTATTACATAAAAGTTTATGTTGCTGTATTCTAGTAGTGCAAAATTAGTTTGCCAATTAAAGTAAGTAATCTTAATTACTTTATTTACTTTAATTAAAATGAGCAATGAAATTAGCAAAATTCATTATGAATATTTTCAGTGAAACATTATCTTGAAGGTGCATTAAAAATTATATTTTTCAGTTTTAGTGGTGATATCAGTGATTTTTTCTAAAAAAACTTTTATACTGAATGGATTCATAAATTGTGAATGATATTTAAAGAGTGGTGAAAAGAACTGATGAAAATATAAGTGAGGAGACTTAAGACTACGTTTCAAAAACTTTAAACCAGGTGGCATCGGATTTATGATACATAATTGTGTTAAATAGTTTACATTCACAGTGAGTAGGATATTAATATTGGTAAGCTATATAACCTCTAATTAACTATGTATACATGTTCCAAGAGACTGTTTTGTATAGATTAATTGTGAGTGTGCAGTCTATTTTGAGTTTACAAAATATTTCTGTATTAAAGAAGAATGCATTTGCATGTAGAAAACTGATATTTCATTGTCTACTTTCACAGGTAAGGGATATGGATGGACAGTTAATCAGTTGTGATATACCATAAAAACTTTAGGTAATCATTGAAGACAGGATATTTGAAACCTGATTCCTCAGATATAAATAGTACTTAGTACTTCCTTAGATATAAATAGTACTTAGTACTTCCTTAGATATAAACAGTAGTTGAAATGTTACTGCTGATATAATTATATATCACCATGTTATAGTGTATTTTAGTTATATTATAAAGGATTGGTCAAAAAATTAATATCTTTTGTTCGACAGTTTGGAATACCAGATTGGATTGTAGACTTGCGTCATTGTGCAAGTCATGCCTTGACCCCACCTTTGGAAATGTTACGAACTGGAGCAGATTTTGCTCTTCAGTGGCTTCGCTTATACTTCTGGGAGCTTGAAAGTATGATGTTGGAGGATTTTATTGTTCTTCCACCTTCTAGTAAACCTGAATCAGCAATCCATGAAAATCTTCTTCACTACCAGCAGCATCTTTATGAGGTGAGTAGTGATAAAACTGATTATGTCAGGTTTACAGGCTTTTTGTGTGTACTGTAATTCCTGTAAAATATTTTCATGACTCATGTTTCCTACATTTAACCTAAAAGCTCTTGCAAGTAAGTAAGTAATCCAATATATTGGGTTTGAACCACATTTTACAAGTGAAAATGCTGTACCCAATTGCATTTTTCAGTATTTTGAATTATTTCAAAGGTTCAGTAATCATGTTATATTTGTTCGTATACATCTTTATTTTCTTAACCAGATAGATGGATTTCTCTGTTTTGTTAAGTTTTGCAGTTCCTGGAGTGCTCTGAAACCTAGCCAGTCTCTAAAGTTTGTGGGATACTCATCTCCCTCTGTGAGTGGTGCCACATGTTTTTACACAAGCTAGAGTGAGCCTGCTATCTGCTATAAAAAGAAAAAGAATTAAATGGTTAATGCTTCAGTGTTAGGATTTTTTTTTCTCTAATGATAGAAACTAAGATTAAGAGTCATGAAGAATATGCTTGGCCAAAGATGCTTACTAAAAATACAGTTTTGACCAAATTTCTTTTTGGGCCATGCTGCATGTAAAATGGTGGTCAAAAGTTGTTTCTACACCAACAATACCATTTACTAAGACTGGAACTTTAAACAGCTGGCATTCTATGCCACAAGTACCAAGACAGAGAAAATGTTTATTTAAAATAACACATAACTAATTAATTTGAAAATGTTACTATATGTATTAAATATGCCTACACTGTAACCAAGATAATATATTACATTTTATTTGGTATGCTGTATTTTAGTAGCGCACATTTTTATTTTCATGCTTATGGATTTTGTAAGTTTGTATATTTTTCAGCTGTTGTAGAAATTGTTATTCACTTCAAATTGTAGGTCCATTTATGCTTATGTGTTATGTAGTAGTGATTGAATGTGTGTCACTGCATTGTTTTATTAGATGTATATTATTTATCTAGTTTGCCATATATAACTTGTAATTTTAACCCTTTTGCAATGGGCTTGGTATAATATATAAAAGTTTGTCTACACAATTGCACATTAAGTTCTTGCACTATAACTTTTGATACAACATATGTATCTTTACAAAATTTGGTAGACTTTTAGTGAAGATTACAAGTATTTTGTATGCAGAGAATCAGATTTTTATTGGAATGTTTTTACTAAAGATTTGTTTGTGAACATAGTCTATTTTGTTATTAGATGAGTGCAAAGTGGTTTCATGTTATGATTAGAAAACTATTCTTTGTCCCAAAAATTTCAAATATTATTTGCATAATCTTTAAAACCTCTTAAATACATTTCACATGTTTGTTTTCACTAAGACTTTGTATATTGTTATTTTTTATGCTCTAACTATGTGGGGTCTGTTATTTAACCAACCATGTAACTATCATAAAAATATTAGGAAATAGTTAATTATGCTTTGTTCATGCTAGAATTACTACATGTTATAACAAGAAAATACAAATGTTTAATTTAAGTAGCTTGAGTCTCATAATGCAATATATTAACTTGTATATTTATTATTTTTAATTATTTTGACCTTCCAGACATGCCTAGCTTCATTACATAACTTGCATTGACACTGTGCATGTGCACTGAGGTCACCTATCCAGTAATATAGAACTGACTTCCCTGTCTTGTCTATGTGTTAGTGGACTAGTATTTTGTAATATACAGTTACATTTCAAATATTATACATTATATATACAGTTATTAAACTTGTATTTCTTAAAATATAGTACAATAAATCAAGAGGTAAAGCAAACAGTTATCTTTTCTTGCTACAAATTTTGTCCACAGTTGTTGTTGTCGGACATAGATTGCTAAGCCTTTTAAAATTTTACATGTGGAGGATATCAAACAAAATTGTTTTTTAGGTTTTATATATAAGTTGAATAAATATATTTTTAATTTTCCCAGATACTTTATTCTGACCTTCTCAACATCAGTGTGAAAAAACACAAAAAACAAGTGAAAAAAATAACAAAGAATATTCAAAAGTTGCTAAGGAACAACAGGTATTTTTAATGAGTTTCATATGTGTGAATTCTAAAGCTAAACTGCAGAGTTGGGAGATGTGTGCCAGGTTTTATATTACATTTTTCAAAAAAGAATTTAAGACAGTATTATTATCTTGTCCAGATTTTACTTTTATGATATTTTTTTGTTTAAACAATAACCTGGCACAAATAATTTTTTTTCTACTTGTATTTTTTACTTTCTATATTCTATCACTGCTTCAACCTCAAAAAATGTCTTTTAATTAAAGTACTACTTTAAAGAGATTAATTATCAAACTATTTATATCTTTTTATTGAGGCATTGGAGTTATTAAAGTATAAAAGAGAATAACTTTTGCTTTATGAATGTGTGCAGAAAGAAAATTGTTAAAATTCTACCTTTTACATGTAATTTCAAGCTTTAAACAAAAACGTATTGTCTTCTGTTGTGTTTAGTAAAGAGACATTTATTTCCATTCTTCCAGCCCTCTTTTCCTAAAGATACTTATTCAACCTGAGTACCTGCTTCATACAGAAGACCAGTTGAATTATCTTCTTCTCACTCATGGTTAGTAATCAATGAAATAAATGTTTTAAACTATGAAAGAACTTCAAGTATTATGATTTTTGTATTGTTATTCTTGCTGTTAGATTTATTTGTAAGAAAGAACTTCTATAAGTAACTGTGAATATAAGTAAGAGTTGCATGCATTTATCTTTAAATACTGTTACTTATTGTGGTTATGTTATGTTGTGCCATTTTCAATCACATTGTTGTTATATTAGTGGAAACAATAAATGTAAGGTTTGTTAAATTTCTTATATATAGGTTTATATCTAGCATTTTTATAACTATAAGTATATTTTATTTTTTGTCATTACTAGATTTACATTTTGGTGCACTTGACAGCATTTGTCATTTGTGATTACAAGTTTTTGTTGTCATCACCAGTGAAGTTTAATTATTATATTACCTTACTGTTGTACTTTGGATAATTTTGATGTGTTATTCATTTAATAACATATTTATTAAATCCTATTATAGTTTTTTTACAGTCCAGGTGGTATTGATGTAAAATTAGTCGCACTATTGTAACAGTCAGTGCAGTTATGCTTGTTTTGATATTCTTACAGTTAGCTCTGTTAACATCCTAACTTGTTATCTTTGCTGTGATGATACCAAGTGCTTAAGTATGCTGATCCCAAGTTGTAGGAACCCTCAAGAGATAGTGCTGTGTTTACAAGTATTATGCACTAACTATGTTAAGCCTGCATGGAATGGGGTGTCACAATCATACCATGCTGGCTGTGTAAATGGTTCAAATGCCTTTTGTTCCTTGGAGAGACAGAATAAATGTTTATTATAGTTGCAGTCTGGCAGTTTCCTTTCCCTTTCTACACAAGAGCCCAACACCCTCCATATAGAACTTTTTATCAGCAATAGTCTTGGAAGAGGATAGGTTGTAAATGCTTTCAAGTTCAGTAATTTGAACTAATAAGCCTCAAGTCAGGTGTGTCTATTGATCTGGAAGACATTGACCTCAACTAAATATACTGCAGTTGTAATAGCAAATCTTGCACATGTAATCTGCAATTACAGCAATTCCCATGCTTTTACTTATTGTGAATCGTCTTTTCAATTCTTCAAATTCTGAACTCCTCTGCCAAGTAAAATATTAAGAAATATCTGTTAAAACAAAAAACATAACTGTCAATATGAGTTAGACAGATTTCTTTTTATTGTGAAAGTTGAAAAATAATTATTATCCTTATAAGTATGGGGAACCCTTTTGCTAGTGTAGTCTGTAATGCCATACAAAATATGCACAAGAACCATGAACACACAGGTGTACAGAGGTTGTTTTTTTATGTAAAAATAATTGTTAAGCATCATCACATTGTTACTATTTGTATTGCATTATCTGGTCATGTTTGCATATCAAAACTCTTGACAATAACTTTGAAGCATAGTTTCAATTTCAGAAGTTTCTACTATAAGGCTGTCATGCCCAAAGCATACTACTCTTACCTGCATGGTTACATACACAATTTAGTGCAGTGTTTCCCAATCTCTGTGGTACTGCACCTAGTGGGCATTTTTAAAATTCAGATTGGGGATGTAAACTTTGAGGGGATGGCGAGGGGTAGACAGAAAAGGTTTGAAGGTTTCAAAGCTATATTTGTTAAAAATAAACCATAATAATTTAATATTATTCTCTTACAATTTTCATTTTATTAAACTATTTTAATGTTCTAAAAATTTATTAGAAGGGACAGGAATGCTTATTTGTTGAAGGGAGCTCTGTAGGAAAAAACAAAAGTAGGGAAACACTGTTCTAATGTATGAGAATGACAGTTTAGTTTTTTAGTGTAAACAATGAATGGAATTTCTTCATATGGAATATCATAAATACCTATTTCATTATTCAGCAGCTTGAGGTATGATATAGTTGAATGGGAGGAATTAATGATAAGTTTGAATTCATATTCTGTTAGTCTCATTTTTGGGTGAATATCCCTGTTGATTATGTTGTTTGCTACTACTTGGAACCTGTGGATTATCCTTAATTATAAGATGCTGCTGTTTTCTTAGTATGTCTGGAGTATAACTTCTTGTGATTCTCTTTTCAAATGATTTTGGTCCCAGGTTGATCCATGCTTCTTCATTGGTAGGAGGGATATTCCCACTTTGGAAATTCTAAATCTTCAATCTTAACTAATTTTTGTTATTTGAATACGTGAAAATTTTGCATTTGAAAGGAGTGATATTTTTACATTCCCAAAAGGATTAGTTTTTGATGACATCATACTATCTATAAAATTCTAAGCAAAGACAAAATCTACCATAATTTTATATTGCTATAATCATCAGGTGACATTCTGAGTTGAATTTTGAAATTAATTTTAATCTAATATATTAAACCCACTATATACACTTCTGGCCAAAATCTTAAGGCCATAAGATAAATAAAGAAAAAATATGCATTTTGCATTGTTAGACTCAGCTACTTATTTGAGTAGAGCTTCGAAAGATGAAAATAAGAAAAAAAAACAAAACTTTTTTAGCATTTAATAGGGAAAATGTGAACATTATGAAATTAACCAAAATACTAGCTGGTCAAAAGTTTGAGACCACACTGAAACAAAGCATTAATCAGTAAACACGTAACAAAATTTAGTCATTTGTGTTCAAGCATTAGCATTGTCAGTGTCTCTTACTGATATCTTCTGTGTCACATTGGGTTAAAACATTGCAAAGGCTAAAAAGTTGGCAGAGTTTGAATGTAGCAGAATTGTCGAGCTGCAAAAGCAAGGTCTCTCTCAGCTTGCCATCACTGGCGAGATTGGACGTAGTAAAACTGCTGTTGCAAATATCTTAAAAGACCCTGAGAGATATGGAACGAGAATTTCAAGTGGTCAGCCCAAGAAACGTTTGCTGGCATTGAGCAAGAGGATTGGATGGGTTGTCCAGCAAGACACCAGCTGATTGTCGAACTAGATTAAGGCCCTTATGGATGTAGAATGCAGCTCAGGAACAATAAGACAGCATCTACGAGAGAAAGGCTTTAAAAACCATAAACGTCTTCAAAGGCCACACCTCCTTCCACACCATGAAACAGCTCGGTTAAATTATGCCGAGAAGCACCAAATATGAGACGTAGAAAAGTGGAAGTAGGTTTTGTTCTCTGATGAAAAAAAATTTAACCTGGATAGTCCAGATAGCTTCCAATGTTACTGGCACGATAAGGATATCCCACTGGAAACATTTTCTACATGACACAGTGGAGGAGGTTCCATCATGATCTGGGGTGCTTTCTCCTTCCATGGAACAATGGAGCTTCAGGTTATACAAGGGCATCAAACAGCAGCTGGCTACATTGGCATGTTGGAGAGAGCATCCTTATTGACTGAGGGCCCTCACTTGTGTGGAAATGACTGGATCTTTCAGCAAAGATTCAACAATACGTAAGCCACTGTTTCGCTTGCTACATAATATTGTAAGAGCTTTCTACTTACATAATTTTTTCTAAGTATAAAAAATTATATCTTTAAATAATTCATACTTGACACTGTTGAAGAAACTTGTAGAGATTTGATATCTTATTCATAAGTTAATTATTTTGCATTTATAGTGTACTCTATATTTTCATAAAGTTATCCATGTGTATTTCTAAGTAGAAATCAAATATTTTTTCCTGTAAATTTAAATTGGCATCTTCAGTTTCTGTTACTTAAAGTATATATATATATTTTGTTTATTAAAACAAACTGCTACACACAGATACTCTAAAAACCATAGCTGTGAGGAGGTTCAATACGTATATTTCCAGGAGATTCTATTAATTGATGTTGTTTTGTTTTCAGTTGTACCACTATTTTTGATTGTTGCAACATTGTAAGTAAAATTTTGGAAAAAGTTTAATAAAAAAAAAGGAATGAACATTTATCATTGATCTCAGTATAAGTGTACATGTATTTGGTACATTCAGTAGATCTAGTTATGCGTAATAATATGTTCCTTATTAGTGAATTCTGTATGATATGAAGTATAAGCTCTCAGAAATGGATGCTATAAATATGATCTGTTAGTGTCCTCTGTATACACTTTTGACTTTAAGGTTTAGCATTTAGCATTTCAGTGTATTGAAGGTAGAAAAAAAAATCAAAATAATGTGAGTATTAATATTTTTTGAAACTTCTTAATACAATTTAAAATGTTTCTCCCCAGAAGCTTTTTAGGGTTAGTAATTTCTTTATATTAATGTCATGAAAAGCTTTATATCTAGTCCATTATTTTTATTCACACAATATTTTGATGTATTTTCTTTTCTAACAGGATAATAGAGTTGTTTTATACATTTAACAAAAAATATTTTGAAAACTGGTATATGTTTCATCTAACTGTTAGCTTATGCCAAATTTTTATATTTCTTTTGAGAAAAAAAAAAGACCAAAAAAGCAACCATTATTTTCAATGTACAAAGCTGAGTCCCATGAACTTGAATGAAAGGTATGAGAAAGGTATTACAATACATAAAATACTTTCGAATTTAAAACATAAAAAACTGCTTTATGTGACACTATACTTGTCCAGGGTATATTTATAGTGTTTTTGGAGTATCTGTAACTCACTCTTTTATAAAAAATAATTTAATGAAAATCTGATTAATTCTTTCAGCATGGGTTTGGTCCCTTGGAGAACCTCATGACCATTTTGTGTTTGTTGTAGTTTTCATAACATAACTTTTAAATTAGTCAGATTATCTGTAAGTATTATGAGGTTTTAGGTTTGTTAAGCAATGTTTTTCTTATACTTTTTTTTTTGCATGTTGACTATCAAACATACAGAATAATTTTCATTTTAAGATTTAAAATATTTCTATGCACCAGAAAATTTTCAAATTCCTTATGCAAGATCTGTACAATGTCCAGATAGTTATCAGTCATTTCACAAGAACACAAACTCTGTATTTTATTTGTTATTTTCACTAATAAATTACCATGTGGTTTGGTGTATCTGATTAATCTTGTAACTGTCATAAAAAATTAGGAAATAAACACAAATTATGGTTTTTTTCATTCTAGAATAACAAAAATTATGAACAAAAACATATGTTTCATACTAAATAGATCAAATCTTGTGATGTTATACGCACATATGTGTATCTATCTATATGTATATATAAAATAGACCTTTCAGCTGTGCCTGGCTAACAGTACAGAGGTTACAATGAAGAGGCATATGCTTACTCATGTAACCATATACAATAATATAAAACTAGCCTTTAGGTTTTACAAACCAATATTGGCTGTGTTTTAATAGGATTGTATTATGTAATATAAATTATTATTATTTAGAAATAATTTATTAAACTTATTTTTCTTTAAGCACAAAACAGCAAATAAAGAAATAAATCAAACAACTATCTTTTCTAGTTATGATCTTGTATTCAGTTGCTGCTCAATGTAGGTTGAGAAGTTTTTTAAATTTCACACATGGTAAATATGAAACAAAATGATAAATTACTATTGATACCACAGAATTCCACTATAATTTATCAAGCTTAGTAACCAAACTGTATTTCAGTCTAAAAAATATGAAAATTCAAGCAGACTAAATACACAATTTATCTGCTTGAAATCTTGGTTCAAAAGAACAAGGTGGTTGCCTAACTCATTAAAATGGCTGGAAAAACTACTATGGAAAGATTCTGATCTTTTAGTTAGTTATTCGCATGTTATATATTGAAAACCATGTAAGGGACTTTTTCCAAAAGTAGAAAGCTGGGAATGGGCCTGCTATGTTTGAGTCAGTACATAAGCAATATCACAGAGAGAGGGAAAAAAAAAAAAGACATGATGTTCTTATTTGTATAAATTGGTAATTTGCATTTCTAATTCATACAAAACTGTAGACTTAGTATTTTATGACATTAAAAACATCTAATTTGAATTATTGCTGTATTCAACATACCAAATGATACACAAAAACTGATGTTTAACTTTGACATGTTTTTTAATATTTACTTTTAAATTGAATAATATATAATACTAAAATTTGAATTATAATCAACAGATTTATCCCAAACTTATTGACATAAATTTATGAAATAGTACTTTAGTAAAGTTTTTAATGTGAGTCAACAAACATGACATGGCCTTTGACCAGTGACTCATCTGTAAAGGGTTTTTAAAAAAAGGCTGTGTTCAGTTGTGGTATAAATATTTCTAGAATCCAATAATAATTAAATATTGACATTATTTTGTATTGTAAAAATGCCAGCATTTACATTGTTATTAATGAATATTATATTAACTAACTTACAGCTATTCTGGATGCTTACCTGGTTTTGGGAAGTGCAGTATCAAATGTATAACATGATGTATGGAAAAACATCTTGCTTCTAAATTATTTTATGGACATCAACAAATATAAAAATGAATTAATATACTTAAAAAATTTATAATAACATCATGCATAAAAATAAGAATCAGATCACTGGTTCTAATCTCCTGGAATAAAGGGGCCTCTTAGTCAAAGAATATATGCCAGGCTGCTGGAATAACTTATCAATACTTTATTGTTCTAGAAATAGGATTAATTTCTCTTGAATTTGACACTTAAACATAAATTAAGCCAACACATGCAGAAACTGTACTTCTCTTTCATATATTTATTTCAAATTTAGGATTGTGACTAATTATTTAAAAATCATTATTCCAATAAACTGAGTTGTAACACTTGCACTTGCAAGTATGATGCCCTCTATCACTCTGCTCATTGTTTTTGATTGAATTATGTAACTGTTTTGGTGAACAAAATACATTTAAGCGTGAAGATGAATGTGTTAGTAAATGTCAAGCAAGTTTTAAACTGTTTGAATATGCAAAATATAACCTTTTGACCCATATTAAGTAAACAAAATGTTCTTTTGTATTCTTCTTATTTACAGTAATAGTATATAATCAATGTTTTCAAATACTGTGCTAAATCACTTTGTAACATTAATACAATAAGTAGAGTTATGAAGGGGTTAAATACTTTCTGAATTTCATTTGTCCCAAAAATCTTTTTCTAAATTTGGACTTGTATATTGTTCACAATTTCCACCACCTGTTATTTAGTTCATTTTAGAAGCAATGTCGTTAGAGATGGAGGACCAGGTAGATTCATAGCTGAGGTGTTCTGTGGGTCTTGCATATTTATTTTCCAACATGCTGTAGTGAAATAGTCTATTTCTTAAAAATTTTGAGTTAATTTTTGAACATTTGAAATTTGTTTTGCTGTTTTGTACTTCATCACCTGGAAAACAATTTGACTAGATATGAATTTTATTTTTTTTAGAAAAGCAGTTTCTGCATAACAGTTCTGTAGGTTTGCCTGCTTCTCTCTTCAAGTTTTGGGAACCTCTTCTGATTACATTATTTATGAAACATGGTAATCTGCAGGCATTCCTAGAAATCTTGTTGTCAGGTAGTTCTGCCTGGAATCAACTGAATCAGAAAATTGCTATAGCATGGGTCACAAAGCTGATATCTTGCCTAGACACTAAAGGTAGGGTTTTTAAGCATGTTAAACTGTACTAAGGTGTTTCACAACTGGATATGGTTTAGAGTTAACATATAAATATATTATAAAAGTAACAGTCACAGGTCTTTGAGTGAACTTATAAAGCTTGTTAGACTATATTTTAAAAGTTGTATGGTTTTCATGAAAATGACTCATTAAAACATTTATTTTCTGTGTAACTTTTTATACTTTCATAAACAAAGATGTTGAGAACAGGACTTTGGAAAAAACAATAGTTTCTTACTGTATGGTAACACAATCTTTGACCAAAGCCTGATAAATTGGTAAGCATTCTTTGGAAAAACATAAACTTATTTTAGTACCAGTACTATTGGTTCCAGAATAATTCCATGCTTCATATGTTCTCTTAAAATGACTTACATTTAATGCTTCTGTAACATCTGAAGGCAATCCATTCCAAAGGCCAACCATCTTGTTTTAAAAAAAAAAAACCTTTTCCCCAACCAAGTTTTCTGTTTTATCTTCAAACCTTACAATTCTCAGTAATAAATGTGGATAAAAGATTATGCATCAATACTATTAGTTCTGCTAGTAATTTTAAACATCTCAATCATATTCCCTCTAACTCTTTTTTTTCAAGAGGAAACAAGTCCAGCAATCTTAACCTATCCACAATGTGTTGAGAAAATAAAGTGAATATTCATTAACTTCTCTGCTCTCAGAAACATCCAGGATGATGATTATTTTTTTTAATCTTCCACATATGTGAAAGAGAGACTGTCAGTTTTATAGGAAACAAATTGATTTCATTCACTGAATGTTATTCACTAGTGTCATAAAATCCAGTTCACATCAGTGTTGTAGCTTAAGTGTCAGTTACTTCTTTGTAACTATTTTATCATTAATTTACACTCCCCCCCATTTAACTGTATTTCTGTTTGCTGTTTAGGAGGACTTTAGCATAGACTTGTGTTGTTACTGATAGATCAAAGCAGGCCTACACTAAGACATAGTTGACACTATCAGTTAAACATTGTTTTGATCAAAATGATTAAACATTGATTGTTCAAACAAACATTTAAAGCAATTATATGAAATTATAGAGAAGAATCTTTTATTTTGAAAGCTTCCTTAAATGTGAAGATTTATACTTGATTCTTTATTATGCTTATTATATATAAGCATAAACTGTGCTATGATTTTATGTCACATCTTCAGTAAGCCTTTTTTTTTACAAAATTAAATTTATTTGAATTAGACAATTCATTGTTTGATCAGGTGGAGTGAATTACTGCAGATGAAACAACAAGACAGTGTTTGAAGTCAAAAGGAAATGAAATACTTTATTCAGTGAATAGGATCTAAATAAGTCAGATAATTGTCCAACAATAAAACTGTTTAAAATAAAAATGTAGATATAATAAAAAGAAGAAGAAAATGATTGAATAGTGTGAAAAGTTATCAGTTAATGGAAATAAGATGATGTAAAGACTGGACTTTTATAGAAACCTTTGGCTTTTTCAAGAAAGATGAAGTGAACTTTTTAAGATCAGAGAGATTTGAATCTGAGAGTGTCAAAACTGTACATAGAACATTTACTCTCTGTATAGCTGAACTGTCAGAAAAGAGGGCACCAAAATCTAAAATTACTTCTGATCTATACGAGTCATATGGTTTTCCCTCCATACACATGGTCAAACAAGATACCATTCAGCTATCCCATAAAACATCTGATAAGTTCCATGACTAGTCAATCTACAAAAAGTATTAGCACATCAGGCTGGTTTTTGCAAGTGATTTGAAACTGGTTTAGTGTATTAAAAAGTTAGAACTTAGAAAAATTTAAGAATCCTGTAAATATGAAGTACGTGCTATGGGAAAGTAATGTATAGTACTTTTATACTTCAATATTATCCATTACACACAAAACAGCTAGAAAAGCAGTAGCTTGAGTTAAGCCTCTTTTGTTGGATTTTGGGAGTGTTCTCCTTGTCTCTTACTTTCAGAAATTCTAACAAAATCCAAGTAGGGTTGTGGATGTGGTAATTTACATTAAAGGTGTAAGCAGTTTAACAGATTTATTATTGATTCATTAATCTATTTTACTTAAGCTGTACTTTGTTATTTTTCCTTTTTATTTATCAAAAATATTTTTGTAATTCACAAATATTGTAATTATAGGTTACAAATCATGCAAATAATGTTGTTTGTAATGCATTTATTGTTTTGATGTAAATTGTAATATCATGAACATATAATATTTATCATATTATATAAAATTTTAATTTGAGATAGTTTGAATTTTTGTACATTAGTTTTCTAATTCAATAAAAATCAGATACAGTGAAGCCCAGCATGGCACTATCTTTTACATTTTCTGTAATGTTTTGTTTGGATACAAAAATATGATTTTAATACTTTAATACACTAGCCTAAGCATTTTAGATAGATATATGTATTTGAAGAGCAAGGAAAAATGAAGCATTTTCAATTCCACGTCATTTGTTTGTGAAAGTTACATGAAAACAAAGTGATTAAAGTTGAGGCCAGGAGGTTAAGGTACTCAACTTGTTAAGCTATTATTGTTGGCTAGATCTTCTTCCTTGTTTGCTCTGGAGAGTTTAAAAGACAAGTACTATTTATTTCTATTTGATGAGGAAAGTTTAAAAGAAAGGAACTGGCTGGTTCATATCTGCTGAGTACAGTTTTGAAGACAAGGTCTAGTTGGTCCCTGTCTACTGAGGAAAGTTTTAAAAAAATACTTGTTAGTTCCTATCTACTGAAGATAAATATTAGTTGGTAATAACTGCTTTGTTTTTGTGACAAAGCATTTTCAAAGCTGTTACTGGGGAAGCCCTGTTTGTTAAAGAATACTATGAAGACAAGTACTGATTATTTCTTATCTGCTAAAGACAAGTTCAAAGATTACTGTCTGATCGATCTTTCTTTACCAAAGATATAGTAGTTAAAAGGTTACTGTCTGATCTCTGTTTACTGAAAAGAAATGTAAAGATTAATGCTCTATAGTCCATTTTTTACTGAGAATAGTAGAAAACAAGTACTTTATTTACTCTATGAATGTGTGCTAGTTATCCTATACTTAATGAAAAACATTATTAAATGTAAGTATTGACCAACCCCTAGCTTTTGAGGAGGAGTTTTAAAAAACTTACTTATCTCTACCTATCTGAAAAATTTTTGGTAAGATTTATTGGCTGTTCTAATTTATTGAGCAGGGTTTATAGCACATATAGTGAATAAAAGTTTCAAAACATGCATTGGATAGTCATTATGTTATAAATTGTTGAATAATGGTACTGTTATATTCTCTAACTAATAATGTGGGTTATTAAGTAAGAGCATGATTATAATCTCTTAGACCTACAGAGTAGGTTGATTTATGACAACTTATATTATTTTAGACTAATAAGAGATATTGAGTGAGAAGATTGTCATAATCTTTTAGACATGCATCATAGGTTGGTATATGGTTATTATATCATCTTAGACTAATAAAAAGGATACAAGTGAGAGCATTATTATAATCGTACAGACATGTAGTGGCATAGGTTGGCATATGAGATCTTTTATTATATTACCTTAGATCAATAATAGGCACTATTAAGTTGGTATATGAGAACTTATTATAATCTGTAAGACTAATAACATGGGATACTAAGTGAAAGCAGTATTATAATCTCTTAGACATGCAGTACAAATTGGTACATGAGAAGTTTTATGAAAATCTTTAAGACATACATTGTAGGTTAGTATGTGCAAACTCTCATTATAATATCTTACAGTAGTAACATTGACTATTGAGTCACAGCATTATTCTAATATCTTAGATGTACAACTTATGTTTGTGTATGAGAATTTTTATTATGTTGTCTTACATCAGCAGTTCTCAAACTTTTTGATCTCAGGACTCTTTACACTCCTTAAAATGATTGAGGACCCCAAAAGAGCTTTTGTATATGTGGGTTATATCTATTGATATTTACCATATTAGAAAGTAAAACAGAGAACTTTTTCAAATATTTCTTTATTAATTCATTTAAAAATAACAATAATAAACCCATTACATATTAAATATGACATATTTTTTATGAAAAATAACTATTTTTCAAAACAAAAAAACATTTTTAGTGTGAAGAGTGGCATTGTTTTACATTTTTGCAAATTTCTTTAATGTCTGGCTTAATAGGAGACAGCTGGATTCTCATATCTGCTTTTGCATTCAGTCTGTTGCATTATGTTGTTTTGGTTGAAGCATATGAAGAAAATCTGGCCTCACACAGATATATAGTTGGAAAAGGGAGTATTTTTAACAGCTTTTTCAAATAATTGTGGATATTCTTCTTTGGTATTACACCAGAACTCGACAAGTGGTAGTTTCTCAAAGGTCAGTTGCAGTGTGGAATCTGAAACCATATCGATGAACTTTTCATTCTCTGTTATGTTAAAATCCATTGGTCTATCCTGCACTTTTAATGGATTTTTTACCCAAGTATGATTTTGTAGCATCATGCATTGGTCATTTGGAACATATTGGTTCACTCAGTTATTCCAGATCTTCTAAATGTTGACAAATTTTATTACACAATATCAAAAAAATAACTTGTTAATATCACCACCGATCTCATTAAAAAAGTCTAAGTACAGGGAAGCTGTCAAGCTCATGATAGCAGATACAAGTTGTCCACAATTCTAATTTTTGCTTAAAGGCTCAAATTTTATTACTTGCAAGAAATACTGTCAGTTGTATTCTTCGGAGTGACAGGCTCACTTCATTCATTTTCGAGATGTCTGCCAAATACCCAAGTCGGAATAACCATAGTTTGTCTCTCAGTCATTCTTTCAAGTAAAAATGATGTTCCATGAAAAAAGTGGCTAGTTCAGCTTACAACTCAAACAATCGCACAAGTGCTCTTCCTCGAGACAACTATCATACTTCGGTATGCAGCAGTAATGCTTCATGTGAACTTCCCATTTTGTCACACAGAACACTAAAAAGACATGTACTCCATGGTTGAGATTTAATAAAGTTAATAATTTTTACTGCTTCATCAAGGACATTTTGAAGTGAAACTGGCTCTTTACCGTAATTGCGTAGCGGGGAAGAATACAACGACTACTAGAACAGTTTGGTGCTACTGCCTTGTTCATGCTAAGGCGCCAGCAGTTTTACCTACCATTGTTTTTGCACCATCAGTGCAAATATCAACACAGTTGTTCTAGGATAAACCATCATATTAAAACATTATTCAACACATTGAATATTTCAGCACCAGTTGTGTTTACTGGCAAGATTTACATAAAAGAAGATCTTCAAGGGTTAGTTGGTGCTGACACCGGATAAATACAAGCAAAACAGCAAGTCCAACCATATATGTAGATGCATTCATTTATAAGGCAAAAGTAGAATTCTGCAGATGAGATATTAACTCAGTCTTCATGTTTGCAGATAATTCTTTAATTCGAGGAGTTACTGTATTGTTGGAAAGTGGCACAGCTGTGATTTCTTTTACTGACTTTTCATCCAGCATGCATTGAGAAATGTCAACTGTACAAGGTTTTATTAGTCTCTCAGCTTTTCCAGCCAGTGCAGTATGATAACTTATCTTGTAAGATGCTTCAGTGTTTTTTTTTTTCATTTTTAGTTTAAAAAGCTGTAACAAGTAATTTTTGGCTTTTAAAGAGCTGATCATATCTACATTTAAAATATTCAGTCCCTTTCAATTTAAACTGAATGATTGGTCTCAAAATTACACTGCAACTTAACTGGCACTATAATACTATTTGAAAATGTTATGTTGCATAAGACACAATAAGGTAAATTATTAACATCTATAAAGCTGAGGGAAAGATAGCTTTTGTCATATTTTCATTTCTTATTTACAGTTTCGCCCAATTTCTTTGGAGTAGATTCCTCCCTTCCATGAGTCAGCAAACTCTGTTATATCAGTTACATCTTTTTCAGCATATTTTAACATAGACGGTGCAGTTGTGTGTTGAGAAAGCGAGTCTTCTAATCTCCCTTTTTGAAGCCAACAATCCATCCTTAAATATAAGAAAAATATTTTAAAATCAGTTTTAGATAAAATTTAAAAAATTTTGAAAAGTTTTCAAAAAATTTGTAAAATGTTATTGCAAAACAAGACAACAAAGTGTACTTACTTCTCGAACGATTGAACAATTGTTTGCTGTTTGATTCCTCTCAGCACTTGTACTCTCCTTCCAGATTTTTCTGTTGGAATGTTAGATTTCATTTCATTCAAGCTTAAGTGTAATTTTTGTATGTATTTATTTTTAGAATAGAGAAAAGTCCAAATTTATCGGGCTCAGCATGGCCAGTGGCTAAGGCACTCAACTCGTAGTCTGAAGGTCGTAGGTTTGAATCCCCATCACACCAAACATGCTGACCCTTTCAGCTGTGGGGGCATTATAATATTACAGACAATCCCACTATTCATTAGTAAAAGAGTAGTCATAGAGTTGGCGATGGGTGATGATGACTAGCTGTCTTCCCTCTAGTCTTACACTGCTAAAGTAGTGGTGGCTAGTGCAGGTAGCCCTCGTGTAGCTTTGTGCGAAATTCAAAACAAACCAAACCAAATTTATCGACCGTACAGGTTAAAATTAATTTAAATCCCAAATAAATTTAATGAAAGTTTGATCCAAAATATTATCACTTATATATGCAAAAACATGAGAAAGAAATCTTAGAACTTGAAGGCACAGCCTTCCTTCTTAAAGACTCAAAACATACTAAGATATTATTTGCCTTTTTCACTCTCATTCTCTCACTTGGTTCAAAATGTACAAAAATGTTTCATTGAAAGAATTGTATTATGAAAATAGTTTTGACCTTGCAGACCCCCTGAAGGGGCTTTGGGGACACCCAGGGGTCCTGGGACCACACTTTGAGAAATGCTGTCTTAGATAAATAGCAGGGGATACTAAGTGAGAGCACTATTATAATATCTTAAACGTGCAACATAAGTTGGTATATAAGAACTTTTAGTATATTTTCTTAGACTAATTATAACTAGATACTAAGCTAGAGTATCATTATAATCTCTTAAACATGCACTTTATGTTGGTATATGAGAACTTTTATTATAATTACTCAGACAATCAGTGTAGGTTAATACAGGAATACTTCTATTCTATTATCTTAGACTCACTGCATGGCATGTTAAATGGACATCATTTTTTTTTTAGAGATTTGTAGCATAATCTAATAAATGAGATTATTATTTTAAACTGAAGGTTTGTAATGATTGTAGTTATTTTCAAACTGTTAAAAAAACTAGTGATGTAGTAGATACATGTTTGGTATTTATATATATTATCATGTTGAACTACTAGCGATATTGACAGTATTGTGCTATCAAGTGTAATGTTTGATTTATCAGATATTACCATCTGTGGGACTTTTAGCAATGCTCTAGATGTAATGTTATGAATGAAATATGTGGTTTTAGTAAACGTTATTCTTTGTTGGACTGTTAGTAATGTTAGACATGATTTTAACATGGGATTTCATCTGTGAAACTATTAGTGTTGTTGCAGATTTTGTGTTAGCAAATTAATTTTAATGTGAATATTATATTGGAGTTCTAGTGACATTAGAGGCTATGTTGTAGTAGATATTATTAACACTGGAACTTAGTTTGTTATAGTTTTTAAATACACTGAAAGTGTGAAGAAAACAAATAGAATGGATATACAGATTATTAATTTTATTGTTTTGAAGAAAAATCCAGGAGATATTCAAGACTACAGTTGTATCGATCAAAGTTACTTTCTCAGTTGAACTGGCATGCACTTTTGGTGGCAGGATTAAAGTCACCAAACAAGAACATGACAGGTGTTCTTCCAATGTAAGTATTATATTTGTATTTCTCCAGTATTTTGTATATTGCGGAACAAAAATGTAGGATATTATCTTAGCTATGTCAATTTTTGCTACTTTATAACTAGTAGAAGTATTTGAACCATTTTTCTGCAAGCTATAAAAGAAAGTTGTATTGATGCTCTAGTACTATGATCTTAATCATTAATTAACTGTGTGAAATTCTAACTTTAATTACTGTGTGTAATAACATTTGTTTTCCCTTATTTCATTAAAATAGCTTTACCTTTCAGATAAGTGTGTTGTATTCTTTTAATTAATAAACTGAAAAAAATCAGTACATTATAAGTAATAATTCAAACAGGAATGCCTTTCTCTAGGTGAGTGCAACACAGAATATATGGCTGTTGTAATATGCATGATATACTGATTTATCTGTTTGCTATATATAGTTGGATTAAATAGAAGTAAATTAACAGTTTTAAAATTAAGGTTAACAATATAAATTTTTTAGCTGATATCTTGTATTAAAAAAAAGTTTGTCCATGATACTTTGTTATGAAAGTAGTTCCTAAACATCTGTAGATTCAGAACATTGTTTGAAGAAGTTCTTTCTAAACATTCAAGATATATTCTGAAAATTATTTGAAGACAGTTTTTGTAAACATGTAAAGCACATTCGGAGAATTGCTTGAAATTGTTTCTGAGCATCTAAAGCTGACAATAACATCTGATGATAAATTAGTTGCATTTAAATCTGATGCATGTAAAATAAATAGATGAAAAGAGTAACTAAAATTAATTGAGAATTGAATAATTATTTATGAAACTAAAAATATTACTAGGTGAATATTAATAAATAGATATAAAAATTATAAAAAAGTTACCATTCCTTTTCCTTGTTGATATTTCAGACACAATCTGTTGTCTAAGAAGTAGGAAAATAACAGAGAATAATCACATTCATTCCTTTTTTGTACTTGCTGTATTGTTTTTTCTTAATGTTTGTGTTGGTTAAAATGTTTTCCTCTGTCATTGTTTTGAATATTATGAATAGGCTTCAAAACTTATTCTGCTTGCATGCAGCTAAAATCTTCAATGATTTAACTATAGGCAAACAGTGAAACAATCACCTGATATATTACTAAATAATCTAGTTTAATGAGTAGTTGTTAGTGTGGTACTAATTTGTTATAGTTTGTTATGGTCTGACGACACCCAGTAGTTTTTCCAGTGAATGAAACTGAGGTCATATATAGTGTAATAGATTCCAAAGCTTCTACTACTGGCAGAACATTCAATTTACAGGTACACACATTTATCTTTGTTTTACATCTTACCTGAGAGTAGTTCTAAGAAATAGTAATACTCATTTTGTAAGAGTTAATTTCAAGGATAGTAGATAACATTATAATTTTTATTACATTCTCTTTGTAATTGTGCTCTTAAAAGATATTCTTACAGTCAAGGCAAAAACTTATAACTTGCTTTTAAAATCTGATAGTAATGTTGGTAATTAAGAGTTTATACACAAAAGAATTATGTTCTTTAAAAATGATTTGATAAATCCTAGAGAATTCCACACCACCATAGTGTTGTTTTGTTTACATGTAACTTTAGAATTTTGAGCTTGGGAGAAATAGAAGACAGATAGTTTTTCATGATGCAGATCACAAGATTTTGTTTGATTGTTACCTGGGTATATCAGAACATTTAGAGAAATTGAGTGGCATAGTGCAAAATAAAACAAAATACTTTTTAATTTTTATACCCCATCAAGAACCATGATAGTGAAAATTTTCTTTATTGGGCTAAGCCTTGTAGATAGAGGCAGTATCTAACATAATTACTTCTGAATGCTACAACAGCTTGAAAGTAAAGTAAAATGATAAAACATTTTATCTGTCAGCTATCAAGAAGAGAGTTGCTGGAATATATTTTCTTTTATGAGTTTTGTTATTTTCAGTTGGAATATGATTAATTGTGCTGTAATATATAGCTTTATTGTGTTTTTGCTGATAATTCAATTATGTGGTTCTAGTTTTATAAAATTTGAAATATGATATTAATTATATGAATGCATATTAAGTTCAAATGATGTTTCAGAAATCCTACTCACCTCTCTTAACCACAAAAAAATTATTAACTTGTGTACATTGCTATGTAATTTCTCATTAGTATGAAACCAAGTGGACACCACTCATTTAGGAAGTGTGACTGGAGTGTTGCCTGGTTGACCAATCTTAGCAACAGTTTAGTATTATGCAAAAGATTCTTGTGATATTTTCTTCTCCTGACAATGAATACCACAATAACTTTGAATGAAGAG
The DNA here is from genome assembly GCF_004210375.1 of Tachypleus tridentatus. Taxonomy (NCBI): domain Eukaryota; kingdom Metazoa; phylum Arthropoda; class Merostomata; order Xiphosura; family Limulidae; genus Tachypleus; species Tachypleus tridentatus. The sequence goes on from NC_134834.1 coordinate 40,953,055, forward strand.
TATTTTCTGCTTGGGATAGATCCATTCTCCCACTTAGTACTGCCTGATTAGGCTTCCTTCTACATTGTAGGTGCCACACTCTATAGCCTTTCCCATTCAGAAAAGTGCTCACCTCATCTTTGTAAATTTCTTTTTCTGCACCAGCTCCCTCCACCATCTGTGGCATGGGATTCTAACTGTATCTAATGCAGAGATGTTAATAGTATTTACCTTACATAAAAATATATTTGATATAGATACCTCTTTGCACAACCTCTGACCCTTCCTCCCTGTTGTTAGTAATGGATGTGTTAAGTTCCAATTTAATCTGTCTTTTCCTTATAAGTGGCTAATTTTTGTATCATATATCACTTCCTGATCATAATAATTGTCTGTTACTTACTTTAACCCTTTTGCAGTGGGCTCAATATAATATATATGAGTTAGTCTACAAATTTGCATATATTAAGTATTTGCACTGCAACTTTTGATACAGAATGTGTACCTTCACAAACTTTGGTAGACTTTTAGTAGAGATTACAAGTGTTTTATACACAAAAATCAGATTTTTAATGAAATATTTTTACTGAAGATTTGTGAGAATATTGAGTGTGTTTTGTTATTAGTCTGAGTGCAAAGTGATTTTGTGTTATGATTAAGAAAACTATATGTTATCCCAAAAATCTCAAGTATTATTTATATAATCTATAAAAACCCCTAAATACATTTCAAATGTTAGTTTTTAGTAAGACTTTATATTTTATGATTGTTTTCTATACTCTAACTGTGTGGGGTTTGTCACTTGATTAACCTCGTAACTGTCTTAAAAAATTAGGAAATAAATATAAATTATGCTTTTTTGTGCTATAATGACTACATGCTATAACATGAAAATACAAATGAAATGAAAATGTTTACTCTAGTAGCTTAAGTTTCATAATGCTATATAGGAACATATATGTTTATTATTTGTTATTATATTGACCTTCCAGTCATGCCTAGCTAACATTACATAACATGCATTGACTTGGTACATGTGGACTCATGTTACATATCCAATAATATAAAACTGACCTTTAGTCTTTCCTGTCTTGGCTGTGTTTTAGTGGACTAGTATTTTGTAATATACAGTCACATTTGGAATATTATACATTACATATATATATAGATTATTACTATTTATAAATAAATTATTAAACTTGTTTTTCTTAAAATATAGAACAATAAATCAAGAGGTAAAGCAAACAATTATCTATTCTTGGTTCAACTTTTAAACTTACCTGCTGCTGGACAAGCCTTTTAAAATTTTGTATGTGGAGAATATCAAACAACTTTCTTTTAAGTTTTATATATACAGTTGAGTAACCAAAATAATCATTAATAACTATACTCTTACCATAGAATTTCACTGTAATTTATTTATTCATTTAGCTTAGTAATTAAGATGTATTTAGGTTTAAAATGATATGAAACTTTGAGCAGAATGAAGACACAACCTACCTTCTTGAAATCTTAGTTTAAAAGAACCTGGTAGCCTTTTTGCAGATTAAAATAGCTGAGAAAAACATTGGGGACATCCTATGCTTTTGATAGGTTGTTAACTTATCATTTTTTGAAGTAAATGTATACAAGGAACTGTTTTCAAAAATGGAAAGAGTTGAATAGGGCCACTATATTTTGATTTAGCACATAAGCCATATTTCAGCTAAATAAAAAAGATATGAGATTTTTATCTTATATTCTAGTTTGTTATTATTATTATTATTATTAATATGAGTTCCTAATTTGTACAAAACTAAAGAATTAGTATTTTGACATCTAATTTCAAACAGTGCTGCATCCAACATACCATGTGACTCACCAAAATCTATATTTAAGTGTTTTTTTTTTAATATTTACTTTTAAACTAAGAAATTAACTCATATAAAATACTAAAGTTTGAATTGTAATTCACAATTTGATCCCAAATTTTTGACATAAACTTACAAAATAGTAGTTCAGTAGAATTTTGAATGGATGTTGACAATGCATTTGGCCCATCACAAAAGAGTTAATACATTTTAAATGCTTGGGAATGTCAGTCAAATGTGACCATAAATAAAGACATTCACAAGCATTTAAAATGTATTATCTTTTTTGTGATGGGTCAAAGGCTTTATCATTGTGTTTATTGACTTCCATTCCATGCAAAGTGTAGAAATATATAACATTTTCTTTTTCTAGTCGTAAGAAGATGATTTCAGTGTTTTCAACAAATTGTTCTCCATACTGATATTTCATATTTAAGTCAATATATTATTGAGTTAATTTGTCTCAGTAGATTCATCTTTCTAAGAACTGGGTTGAGAAAGTTTTTTTCACATTACGATTATGACTACAACATTTTGTAATCATATATTATTTCAAATGTATCCTTGGTTCTTCAGAACAATCTAGCCTGTTGTTGTTTCAGTTTTGCTTGTACATTGCCAGCTAGATAAATTTTTTCTTAATCTATTTTTTGTCATTTCTTTTTGTGTGGGGATTCTTTGTGATTTAGGTGTTAGAGACTTTCAATAATTGGGATTTCATTTGCCAGGTCAAGACTTGGCACAAAAAAAATTATTATTTCAGCTATCAGAGTATGAATATCATATTTGTTACTGTCTTATATAGCATGTAGTGTTTTTCTCAAGGGATCTGTTTGCTTCACTCTGGTATTGCTTTGCTTTCCTTTATTTTTCATCATGGAAATTTATTCTTTTTCTTGTATTTTTCTTTTTTCATCATCTTGGTGAAGAATATGTTACCAGTATAATTGCTTCTTGGACCATTTTTCTTACCCTTGTAGTTGTCACTTGTGAAATAACTACAATATGTTGATAATTATTTCTTATGCTTTTGGAAGTGTAGAATTAACTACCCTCACACTTGTATGGATGTATAAAGTGTTTCTTTGTCATATCTTGGTCTGGTGACAAAAAATGTGTTAATCCTTTCCAGTCTCAGAGATGTAAACTTCTTCACTTGTGTATATTAGATATGAGATCTCCATTTTTGTAAGAACATTCTTGTACTGAAGTGGTACATCATTGTTTAATATTATGCAGTTTGAAAATAATGAGGTTGTTGTTTGCTTGACTTTTGTTTCTCAGGTATCTGACTCTGTTATCAAATCTCAAAACTTGTGAAAACCTTAAAGATTTTTTCATTTTGCACATAGTTTATATTTCAACTTGTTAAGATGAATATTTGTCTTTTATCATGAACTTTCTCTTATGTCTTTAATTGGTCATTATTAGTGTTTGCTAAACTTGTGGCTGTTCAGCAATTTCAAGCTTCATATGTTTCATTACACTTCTCATGATCACTTAGCACTAGAAATGCTGACTTCTTTCAGATATGTTTATTTTCTTGGAAAACAACATATACTTTCTACCATTAATCTTGGAATATCTTTTTGACAAGGAATTAGTTTATTGTAAACAAAATTTAGACTTTTAGTTACAGGACACTATACGTAAATTACCCTGAAGCTTGTGAATTAAAAGTTTCTGATGTTAGTAAATATTTCATTTTTGATGTTTTATTTATAAATGTGAAATTATGTTCCAGGGAATTTGTTAAAAGTCCAAATTTAAGCAGTAGTGTACTAGAAACATTGTCAAAGAGATTTATTTTTATTTGATAAGTTTGAAAAATATTTGTTTATTTTTTAAGTTTATGTATCTTGCTTGATTTATTTTAATAAAAGCATGCAGACACCAGTGATTTTTTATTTTATCTCATTAATTTTATTAATGTATTTTACAGGATTTTAGAAAGAGTTTCTCCCCCTATCAGTTGTTCTAACAAACATCATTTGATGGCACTAGTAGCAATTTATCTAGGAGCTGTCCCAGAATTGCCAGCCATTGAATCTTCTACCACTGATGTTGGGATGTTTGATTTTGATGATCTCAAAACAAGTAGGTTCATGTATCTTTTATAGTTCAGCAACCAACAAGCACCAAACAGAAAAACTTGATGGTTAATTTTGTTACTGATATATATATACATGATTGATTCTCAAGTAGTTAGAATAATAAAGCCTCAGGGAAGTTATTATATTGAAACAACATAACTGATTTTATTACATAAATATGAAGTGTTGGGTAATATTTCTCAAGTACAGGTAAAGATAATAAAACCCAAATGTTATGGAAATTTTTATATTTAAACAACACAGTTGATTTTGGGGAACAAAATAGAGCATTATAAATAAACTTTTGTTAGTATTTCCTATGCATGCTGTAGTAACAGAAAGTTTCATTGTGCAGTGAGCTAACTTTGTATGCTCTTTAACTGTCAGCAGAATAGGTTGTGGATAATAGAATACAAAAGTTATTGTAAATTTGAATATGAATTTGTGTATATGTTGGAATGAAGTTTAAGTGTGTTATAAAACTCAACATTACCTTTTAAGTTAATGTGTATAGCACTAGAGCTAATTTATGTGATCAGTTAATCGAGTACTTGTGAGTAGTAATCACGTCAATTTGTGTCACATAAACTAATTTATTAATCAAACTTTTGATTATTTTATTAATGTCATGAAATTAATGAATTAATAGAAATCAATGTATTCTTAATTCTTTACTGTTTTGATTATTTCAACTATCCATTTAGCAAAATATTGCCAGTATGGTTTGTAGCTATTAAATGCAGCTAGATACTGGTGAGATGGTCTTGGATTTCATTTCTATTGTCACTAAGCTTGCTCATACTGTCTTTGTAAGAAGGCTAAGATTATCAACCATTTTCACTAATTTCAAAGTGTTAATTAAAAAAGAAGGCAATGGTATGCAGCACCTATCACTAACTCTCTGGCTACTTAATTTTCAAGTAAAGTGTAAATTTACTAGTTTTCTAACATTGTATTATGTTTCTTATTTATTATTGCTTACCTATATTTTTTTATTATTGTGTAAGCTGGTTTACAGAAAGTCCTGACCTCTGCCTGCTTTTTTGCTTTCTTGGAATTAATAGCTATTTAATCTTTAATAAACAGGATTGATCTAGGAGAGGGATTTTTTCCAAACACTAATAATGTGTTTAGACTTTAGGGATTTGCTTTCTTCAGAGTTAGTATTACGAAGAATATCTGCAGTTTTTAGACTGTAGACTTGTTGCGGAACTAATTTTTAATTTTTTGGAAGTTAGAATATGCATGAAGAAGATATTTTTTGTTTTAGTGATATCCTAAATAAGTCAAAATACAATTGCTATGACTGTATAAATGACCATTTAGAAATAATAATTTGAAAGCAGGTATCCTGTTTACAAATGATAAAATGTAAATATAGGTGTAGACTTTATAATTATAATTAGAAAAATATTTTAACTTTAATTTTAATTACAAAAACTGAAATGTTTGTCTTTTATTGTTTTCATTTTCATATCAATTATATTATAAGAATTAAAGATATAAGCTTTGAAATCACTGGATTGTAACCTAGTTAGGCTTCTTATAATAATTTTTTCTAGGCTGTAAATTACTGAAGTTACTAGTAGCATGCAATTACAAGTAAATTAAACAATGAAAGTAATATGAGTTTGTTAATAGTACTGTCAGAGGTCTAGTTGGATCTACCCCACCTCCTTACAATATCCTGGATCCTTCCCTGTTTTGAGTACTAGTTTGTAAAAGTATGGATCTCTAACAATATTTAAAATAATTTAAAATATGCACAAATTGTATGTTTGAAATGTATTTAGCATAAGTACTCCATCTAATGAGGACTGACAATTATTCTTTCTATGAACATCATTCTTATTTGTCAAGTTTTATATTAATTTTTGTTAATGTTTTGAAAAATAATTCTATTTTGAACTAGAAAGAACTATTCACCTAATTGACACATGCTGTGGGCCTTCAGCTAAAACTAGTCATGTTTTATTTGAAATATTTTGTTGAGAATTTTTGTTAATTAATTATATACATAAATATCTAATGTTTTTTAAAATGTCACAAAGAATAAGCATATTTTCAACAAAAAAGTTATTAGTTTTCATACAGTAGTTGTGTTTAAATTTCTAGAGAGAAACCTATGGAACACTGTAAATCAAGGTTTTATACTGTACTACATGTATGTACATTTTCAAGTATATAAATATAGGATTATTATACCTGAAAATAGAATTTCCTTTTGCTCTCTATATCTTTCTATTTTATGTTTTTGCTTTTAGGTGTTATAATGGGTATGTGCTAATTGATTAAGTAAATGTAATTACTTAATGAGTTTGTTGATCTATAGGTTAACAAATACCACTAATCACTCAGCTACACAAACCACATGATTGGAATTTGTAATTTCTGAAGTATGTTTGTATGAAAAAAACTTGTAGGTTGCATAACATTTGCTAGCACTTAAGCTGTTAAATATTCTTTTAAGTCAGCTAGTTATATAATCACAGATTAGATACTTTTTTATGGTAATATTAGTTTGAAAATTTTCATGGTAAACATTAAGTTGTGTAACAACACAAAATTATAATTCATTAAAAATTATATATTAATAACTTTAAAGTGTCAATGAATTAAATATCCAGGTAATTTTCACCTTGTGAGTTTATTTCATCATTATTGTTAAATTACTGACTTCCCAGTGATAGGTTTGAATCATAATCTGATTAATTTCTTGTAAGTGTAGTTTATATACTATTTAATGTTTTATGTAAATTAAAGTTTTTGAGAAACATTCATTACAAAGATTTTTAGAAATCTTCTTATAAAAGAACTTTGAAGTTCAGATGGATGGATTGAATATGCAGAAAATTGAATAATGAACAGTTTTTAACTGATGATGACAGGTACAGTAAGAACTGAAGTTTGTTTATTTGTTGCTTATTGATATTTTAAAGACTGATTCACACTCTTGCTGTTGAAATTTGTATATAGGTGTTGACATCAAAATGAGAATGACTACTGATAGCTAGTAATTGAAGTTTGTTGTTTATATTGAACTGTGGTACATTTCATATGATTGTTTAATAGTAAAAAATTTCAGCAAACTTGTAAAATGTTTAATACTTGTTGGTTGATCATTACTAGGCATTTGTTTAAAAAAATTGTGTGTTATTTACAGTTCACAGGAAAATGTTAAAAGAGAACAGTGATGCTGAATTTCTTGGAGGTGACTGGTCTTTTTGTGCAGGTTAGTGTTTGTTGTAAAGAAGTAGCTGTAGTTCAGTAGGTGTTAATCCTTACAGTTGTTTTGTTAAAAAAAACATACTTCACCAGGATAAAAGAAATAGGCATATGATGTTTTTCATTGATATTTATCCTAACATTCTGATTTACTTGACTCTGTGGAGATTGGTGCTAGTTTAATGTCTTTTATACTTCACTCCATGTAACTACATGGTAGTGTAACTATCTTTTTAACCCTTTTAACTCTTTCAACATGGGCTTAGTCCCCGAGACCAACTTTGTAACCATTTTGGGCTTGTTACAGTTTTCATTTTATTGTAATGTAATAATATGTTTCATGATTCATGGGTTACATTTGATGACTGATTCAAGATTCATCAGGCTTGAGGTTAAAATTCCAAGTACATTGAGTATCATAATTATTGTGTTAGCTTCTAACAAAAACTTGGGGAATGGCATCACTACTGAGATGCTTGTGGGGGGCCAGACTTGACATACTGTTGTTGTGATGTGGCTTGGGATTAAGCTTGTGGGTGGTGTTGATAGGTAAGTACGTCTGTCCTTTGGAGGTGGGTAGTACTGATGGTCTGTGTTTCAGGGATCTATGATATGATGATCACAATACATTGTGGGGCAAGTGAGATATTGGTGCAGTGGCAAGTCATTAGAATGCCATATTATATTGATAAGTATTGCAATTCCTGCTTTTGGCTTTTATATCCAGGTGCACTTAGCTAAATTGGGTCTGTCATTGGTTGGTGTTGCTGTCAAATAATTGGCCCATTCTACCAAGGCTAAATACCATCTCCACTTGTGACCTTTGATTCATTTGAGGAAGGCAGATATTTTTGACCAGAAGTACTGTCTTCTCTTTGCCTAACATTTTTGAAACCATTCCCCTGTTTCCGTTTATATGGATGGTTCAAAATTAGATGTTTCTATGGATTTTGCTATGATTTGTTGTGGTTCAGTGGTTGTTTGCAGGATACCCTCTACAGTTTCTGTGTTTATTGCTGAGTTGTATGCCATTTCTCTTGCCCAGGATCTTGTAGAAGCTATATAATTTTAATAAGTTTGTTGCACATTATATTACTTTTTTACAAAAATACTTTCTTTAAAGTATTAAAAATATTTATGGAGTGTTAAATGTGTGATTTTGTTTTGATTGTAAAATATTATTATTAATGTTAAGATGTGTTTTTATATTTGTTTTAAATGGCAATATTTTATCAAGTGACATTGGTTAAAGGACAGGTAGTGAGTCGAAAGCTTAATAATAATGTGTAATATCTTGATGATAATGTTCTTTTCTCCAAGTTACTATAGAAGTATCCAAACACTGAGCCAGTTTGTGGCAGAATTAACTTCTGAACAACGATCACTGTTATAAATTTTCAGTAATTGTATTTTGCTTGTAAAACTAATTGTTGCAATAGTTGCATATATTTGTGCATGCTTAAGTTTCCAAATGTGTCAGTTGTATGTGTAGATAATCTCAATAAAAAGTGGGTGATACTAATATAATACCACAAATACAGATTTTAGTTGTATAGAAATATTTTGTTAATACTGATTGGGAAGAAATTAGTTGAATTGGTAAGTATGTGTTTATTTTGCCTGATTGTTTTATGATAGTTATGAATTCTATACTTGTATGTTGTGCAATGTATCTTTATCCTATTGTTGAGTGATTTCATTGTATCAGGGCTTTCTTCAGAAACTTTGTAAGGTAGTAAGGTAGTTAAAATAACACATTTAAAGGCTGTTGAAAGCCCTTACTGAGGCCCATGGATTTGAGAAGCTTTTTATATATAAAAAAAGTTAAATGTAACTCCATAATTTTGAAAAAAATAAAGTAATGACAGTTTAAAAAACATCTACTAGTTACATCTTTATATATTCTGTCAAATCAAATCAACACTTTTGGTAAACATTTATCTGACAACCATTTTTCAAAAGCAGATAAATAAGGAACTGCCTTTTTCAAAAATAGTTATACTTTTATGATGGCCAGATAGTTTCATTATCTTGTTTTTGCCATTATTATCAGGCATTGGGGCAATAAAAAATGTGACTTAATTAATTTTCTTTTACGCATTTATTGAAATGCCATTCACACGCTAAAGCATTGCACTTAATGTATTCAGATTAAATCATGTGGTCAATTTGCAGATTTTTACAGTGCATTTAGATCAATAATTAAGATAAGAAGATAACAGAAGTATAGATCAAAAGTCTTCACAAAACACAATAAAAGACCTTTTTTTCCACCAGAGTATTGTGGAGAAATTGATGGAAAGTATCTGTAAGATAATAGTGTCAGAGAAATAATTGAAGGTTAGTGATATGACACTTCGTCTGTACTTACTCTACTGTCTTATGTAAATAACATTACAGTAAGTACCTGTACATGTATGATTATCTTGTTATTGGGTAACTTATATATACTGTTTTAAATGTTTTATTGTAGTGTGTGTTAATTATTTATACAGTTTTGGTGCAAATAGGTATTGTAAGTGATTGTATGCAAAATGTCTTTAGATGAAATTGACTGGTCAAGTTATCCTTTGGGTACTTGCCTGTTCTACAGTTCCAAAGGCGGAGTAACTGAACTAGAGTTAAGACCAACTTCTCATGTAGAAAATGACATTTCTAAACAAGATGAAGACATGGAGTGTGATGCTGTGTAAGTTGTTGTTCTTCATATTAGTATAAGTCAATAATAAGTCATGTTTATTGTTCTACAAAAGTGTAGTTTCAGAAAAATACTTAGTTTTATAAACAAAACAAAGTTTTTGAATGTTATGGAATTTTACACTATTGGAAATTAGAAATATTTACGCATACAATAATCAAAAGACCTTTACCACAGTGCCAAGTTGTCCACTTTAATTTTGTGAAACTTCAGTGGTTATTATGTAATATATATTTTCAATCCTTTTATATATGTTTACTTAAAGACATTAAAATAGTTTGTTTTTCTAATGAGAATAAAGTATGGACCACATTATTAAAAATATCTGAACAAAAGTAGGTTAACTACATGGGTAAGAACTAAATGATTAGTGTATGTATTAATAAAGACAATTATCTTGAACAAACTGAATAGTATACATAATGCTATAAATTAATACATCAAAAATTCAAAAACCTATAATAGATGTTAGAACAAGGGATCCAGAGTTACCTATTCCTAACATGTTGAGGCAGCATTCACTTTGGACCCCCAAATTCACACACATTTTTAGTAGATATACAATTACCCTAAAACAGATAAAAGGTTCTTAAGTGAATTATATAGACAAAATCCTGTAAAGTAAGATAAAGATATTAATATTAAGTATGTAAGTTGTTGTTTTAACTCTGAATGCACAAATAGTGTCAAAATGTGCATGTCATGACTTTTTACAGAGCTACATTCAAAATTTAATTAAACTATTTTGTTATCAATAAACTTGGCATCAAAATGCAGCTAGCAAATTATATAATATTTAATTTATTAATTCAGAAGGAAATATTAACATGACATTTTGCTAAACTCTCACTCTGGTATGTCATATGGTATGTTATTCAATTTACATATCATATCTACCATACAACTTCAACAACTTAAACAATTAAAAATTGGACTTTTCATATTGAGAAGCTAGAATATAAAATAAGAATCTTTCACTATCCTGGAGTTGAGATATCAATATATTTCGCAAACTTAACAGGGAAATTCATCCGTTCATTTTTTTGAAAAAAACAAACTTGTCTATTCACACCTACCTGTTGCAGGAACATGTTTATAACTAATAGAAAGAACAGGTTCTTAATCATATAAATCTGATGGATGTTTGTCAATTTTTGTCAAATAATTATAGCAAGCATTAGTTTTTCAGTACAGTGTTAGTCCAATGGGCTGAGCTTGTGTATATAGGGTTAATTGGTTGTGTTTCTTTTCATCATATCATGGCCTTTACTGCATGAAAACAAACCAAAGTTGTAAATCTAGTTATAAAACTTTTCTTAAGGAGCATGGTCACAAACTTCCCTACCCTTCTGCTTTTAACATTACTGATAAGTTTCATTCACTTCAACTTTACCTTTAGATCCAGGGGCACCACAGGTCCTTGAGTCAGGATTAGTCATGTAGTTGACATATTCAATGTCATTATCCATTCAACCTGCAGGATTGTTGCCTTTTGCAGATCCTCACATTTTGTAATTTAGTTCTGTGGCTTTAGATTTCGGTTAGCTAGTTCTTCTGGGGTTTTATTCCTGTCAGTTATTGTGCCTAAGGGATAGGATGAAGGTGTCCAGTCATCAATTTTTCTCATCTTTTTCAACATCCATATTCTTCAAGTTTTACTCGTGACTCAGTCCTAAATATGAGTTTGTTTTTTTGTATTAGGATTGTAAATGTCAAAGTTTGATTTTAGCTGGCTTCTATCTGCATGTTACCATAGTAAAAGTACCCTGCCACTTTTGGTATTTTGGGGCACAAGAGTCATACACTGCATTTCAGTTTTCTGATCTATTGACTGGCTTTGGTATTGTCTGGGTTCTGCCAGTTCATACAATGTTTTTCTTGTCACCTAGCCCTGTACAAAAGTCATTCAGTGGGTGACTGATTACTGCTGGTACAATTTCATCAAGTGTTTGAACACCACACCCAAATTTTACTTTCAGAACAAGCAGTGTATGCTTTATTCTCAGATCTGAAACATCTATTTTTGCTCTAACTCAATATGTCATCAGTCTGAGTAATTTTTTTTCTCTACAATCATTAAAGTGGCATAGCTGATTCTCATCTGGCTCCATACTTTTGAACAGGAAGTCCAATTCTTACTGTTCTCTTCTCTTGCATGGACCATTCTTTATTTTTTGGGATTGTGAGATCACTCAAATCCCATGTATCTATCTGGCAGACATACAAAGGACCATAAATATGGATTCACTGGATTCTCCAGTTTCTTTTTCTTTATTCTGGATCTTTCTTTGATCTCAAGGGGTGGTTAAGTCAGGAAGATATTAAGATATGGGTTTCTCTGCCACCACCTCATATTTATGAATCCCTGGCTTCAGAGGTGGAGTACATGTCTGAACAATCACAAATTCTGCAATCTATATATAAACAATAAGCCTTGCATGCACAACGTTTTAGTTCACCTTTCTCTTCAAATGGTGTCTGAGCATCTTAATGGGAACATCTTCAGGCTTCATTCTTACTATTCCACAGTAGTATCTTGATTTTCCCATCTCAATCCAGGCCTCATTGTTTTCAGACTTTGGATCTCCTTTATTTGGACCACTTCTATCATATTACCCTATTAGTTTGTCATGTTCTACAGGGGATGACTGCTATAACAGCTCAACCGTTTCAACCCAACTAGATTCTCACAACAGAATAGATGCTATGTTTCAAGGTTTTCTACTGTATTTATTCTTCTTTTAAAGCATTGATGATTCATGTGTTGACCACTTATAGGAACACCCAAGTACTAGTAATTTGGTCTTCCGTACTTCACCTTTGGGCTTCAGTAATGGATGCAATCTTTCAGGACAGGATGGGATTACCACTCTAGGAATTCTTTCCAGTTCATATGTTACCTAAGATACTCACTATGATTTGCTCCAACCCACTGTCGTGCCCCATTGATAACACTGGATTCTCCTTCTGTAGTACCTTAGGGAGTGTCTACCTCTTCCACTTTCTATTTGACCAGCTCTGTGAAAGCAACCATATACCAAGCTCAAGTATGAATGTTATGCAGTCTTTCATATGACATTAGAGTTTAATTTCTAGGGTTGCTATGTATCTGCAAATCAGGCTTTGCATCGTTCTGTTTTAGATATTTTTCAAATAGAAATGCCACATATTTTAGCAGTGGTGTATTCAAAGGAGGTTGCACCCACCTGACTTAGGTGTATTAACCATAACTCGTGTTTTGACTTGACTCTTTGGCAAAGGTTTTGCATCTTCCACAAATGTTCTGTATACAACATCCTTACTGACTACAATTTAATACTTGAGATAAAATTTTTCTCTGTCTGCAGTATTATCTGGCTCTCTGACAAACTGGTATATTAAGGTTACATTACATGCCCTTTCTCAACACCAATTTGTGACCTTAGCATTATATATTGTGTGTCATCTTTACCTGAAAGTTCATTTTTTCATGGCTGCTAATCCTACCTTCAATGCAAGTTAGAATGGTTTGTGCTGATTGTCTACAGGATGCTTTATCATTTTATCTACATCCTCAAACCAGTTCTTCTTCTAAACACCATTGTCAGCCATAGATGAAGTTTTTTTGGTTTTTTCACAAATTCATCTGATTGCTATTTCTCACTTCTATGATTGTTCAAGTTTCAGCCATTTGTTCTATCCATTGAGGGTTTTTAAGATTTCATGGTCCAAACTGATGCTTTTATAGCAAATAGACAATGACTTTTTTTCTTTTTTTGGGATCATGCAGTTTCCCAGAATTCATCTCAGGTTACATTGACAAGTTAAGTACAAAATTTCTCCATATTGTTTATTTTGGGTTTACATAGAAGGCAAGGCATGTTTGCTTATTGCACCATTTTTCAGAACTCCCCAATACATGTTGTTTTCCAAATTCTACTACTGGAGCTAGAGAGTCCTTACCACACTCAGTTTCCAGTCACCAGGTGGTAGTCAAAGACTTTTCCTTCAGAGTGTTAGAGTGAATTCTTTCACTCTTGTTGGGGGCCCTGCTATCTGGGTTCCTGGATGTTCTTTACAGATGTTGGTAGGAGTGGCACCAACCTTATGTGGGGAAACTCCTCAAATAGTAGTTCAGATTTTGTGCTTTGCTCTCTAGTTGGGGGGTGTATGACTCTTCTGTTTGATCAATATAGATCAGTGCATTGTTCATAAAAGAGAGTCCACTATCTCCTTATAATACAATAATTCTGAACATGTAGCAGTCCCATCCTGATCCCTTGGTTGGGCACAGTTGTTCCATGTCCTTTATATAAATGTTTGTCCACATCTGTGTTACTTACTTGCTCATTATGATTCTTGTGGTTCAGAATGCTCAATTCCAACCCCAAGTAGTGAAACCTTAGCTATCTGGTTTGGGCTTGGTCAGTAATGATGATAAATCATGTAACATTTCACCCACGATACGGGAATTAAGTTCAGGCTGAAAAGCATACCTTTTCTGGATGTAGCACAGCTCCCTCACTAGGTGCCAAACTTCTTCTGACACACCCATGGTCTGTACAGACAATTTCTGTACGAATAATGCACTCACTGGCCTCTCTACCTTCTCAGTGTGAGATTTGATCTATAAGTGGGAGAAGAGGTATGTATAAGTTAATATTTTCCAAAACTGGAGTTTGTATTTCCAATAACACCTCTCATCACACTCTCTTATTCTTTCTTCCAACTAAGAGCCAGTGTGTTAGGGATTGCAGATTGAGTCAGTCTCAAAAGTGATAACATGGTGTGAATGAGGTGCTTTATACAGTATCAGAACGTAAGTGGAGAGTGCCATGAGACAAATATTATGGCAGTTAAGTGGGATATGAAAGATGGGAGCAAGCAAAGAAAAATTAGACCAGTACTTAGATGGGCAAAGAAAGAAATGCTGGTGGTCAAGTAACAGCTACAAGTATGATGGGAAATACATTTTCAGTTTAGGAAAATGTTGTCTTTCAAATATAATCCCAATAATATATCACAAGATGTAGCTGACTTAAAAGATTTAGTTTAGTCCAAAATCAATATACCACTAATAATATTCTTTAAAATATTTTAAACATTATGAAAAATAATATTAATTAAAGTAACTATGAAAAGAAGGGTATTTTGTCATTAAACAGCAAGACAAATATTCTTAATAATTAAATCACACAGTTGTTATAGAATTTCACAAAATTAAAAAAATTGGCATTTTAAAGCTGCATTTACAATTAGTATTTAATAAGAAATAATTCTATTCTAGTTTATGTGCTTGATGTGTGTGTTTGTGTATGTATATCAGTAGGTATATTTTTATAATCAACATAAGTTTACTTGTCAAATTTAAATTTCAAACAGTATTGTTCATTTAAGAGTAGATATTCATATTTTTTTAAAGTAATATTACCTTAATGAGTGTAACAGTTTTATTAACTGATGGCTTAAAAATGTCTTCCATAAATGTTCAAAAACAATATAAATCTATTTTTTTCTAAATTTGAATTATTCTAAATCATAAATTTCTGTAATCATACTTCTCAATAACTTTATCAGAGATAACTGTATAAACAATACATTTAACTTTACCAAAATATAAGAATCAAGTCTTTTTTTTTTAATAATATTTGTGATTACAAGATGAAGGTAGTATTTTCAACAAAACCATTCATTGAAGAAAGACTATATGTTGTAAACTGATTTTCAGACCCTGTCAACCTGAATGTAATACCCCTAATAAACATCCACACTTGATGGAAGATCTGCCAGAACAACCAACGCTACATATTGATAGTGTTCTTAAGGAGCTCAGAGTGCTGTGATAATTATCTAAAGCTGGATCACTTTTATAATCTGACCATCTCTTATTAAGTGAACTATTTGTATTGGTTTGCCTTTCCTTGAATTTAGATATTTGTAGTATCTTTATTATGAAACCAATTCCTTTACAGTATTCTTTTTTACATTTGTTTCTAATGGCTGTCTAGTACATTTTGAATGATTGGTAGTTTTGACCAAACAAAATTTTATTCTGGGCATACATATAAATGTATAATTTGTTTAATATTAAGGATTGTGGCTGAATGGACTTCATCATATGAAAACAATATTTACAGTATAAGTTGGTTGTAACTTACATACTGAGGCATTCAACCCTCAGAGGATAGACTGGACCAAAGCTTAAAATGAGCATATCAGAGTTGTTACAATGTGCTAAGAAAGTAAGATTAAGAAAGTAAAGCTTGACACTTACAGTATTTGACACAAGTTAAGTAAAGCTATTACAATGTGAAGGCCTGAATTTTTATGTTTGGTATGATACTTGTCAAAAATCTAAATAAAAGTGTTTGTGTCAAAGATTCAGAATTGCTGGTAGATTACTAAAGAGCAAAATACCCATCATTATAGTTGCATGCAGTCAATATTTAATTAGGTAAGTTAGTAGCAAATAATAAGAAATATAAATTTTCTTATAATCAATTTCAGATTCCCCTTATTTACTCAATTATATGTGGCCTGATTATTTATAAACAAACATATTTGTAATAAATTCACACGAACATTTACATCTGATTAGAATACATTGAATCTTTAGTTAATAATATTTTCAAACATAATCTCAGTGATATGTTACAAGTTTTGAGCTGTTTAAAAGATTTAAGTTAGTCCTAAGCTTAAATACTAAGCTAACAGTACATAATAATATTCAGAATTATATGAAATATTATAACAAATAGTATTTGTTAAACTAATAAAAAAAAATGAGTTTGGTCACTAATTAATACGAAATTTTGTCATACTGTTGAAATCACACGATTACTATAAAGTTCCACAAAAATAAAAATAAAACTAATTTCAAGAGGCAGTTGCAAGTAGTTTAATGAGAAATAATGTTGTTCTGGTAACATACAGTCATGTGAAAAGTTAGGACACCCTATGATAGCCTGTGTATTTTTGTAACATTTTTGGAAATATAGATATTTAATCTCAATTTTAACAATACTGAGAGATTATAGGAATGTAACTAAACAATTAAAACTGAAGAAAAGACTTTTCAATATCTTCTGTAAATGTAATTCTACAAAAATGCATATTCTAACTGAGGAAAAGTTAGGACACCCCCACATTTATTCCCACCTAAAATGGGTCAACTCACACACAGGTGTATCACACCAGGTGCACATGATTAGAAGATCGTTACTCAGCATTTTGAATGAGGCTTGCCTTATTTAAACCTCAGACATTTAGTTTGGTGTGCTCCTGACTGTTGAAGTGAGAGTGAGCACCGTGGTGAGAGCAAAAGAGCTGTCTGAGGCCTTCAGAAATAAAATTGTAGCAGCTTATGAGTCTGGTAAGGGATTTTAAAAAGATCCCAAAAGATTTTGAAATCAGGCGTTCCACTGTCTGGAAAATAGTCAACAAGTGGAGGGCTTTCAAAACAACTGCCAACATGCCCAGGTTTGATCGTCCAAGCAAGTTCACTCTGAGAGCAGACCACAAGATGTTTAAAGAGGTCTCCAAACACCCTAACATGTCATCACGGGACCTACAGCAGGCTCTGGCTACTGTTGATGTGAAAGTGCATGTTTCTACAATCAGAAAGAGACTGCACAAGTTTAACTTGTATGGGAGGTGTGCAAGGAGGAAACCTTTGCTCTCTAAGAGGCAAGGTCAGACTGAAGTTTGCCAGAGAGAATGTAGACAACGATCAGGACTTCTGGAATAATGTTCTTTGGACAGATAAGTCAAAAATTGAATTATTTGGACACCAGAACAGAGGACATGTTTGGCGTAAACCAAATACAGCATTCCAGGAAAAGAACCTCATACCAACTGTGAAGCATGGAGGTGGAAGTGTCATGGTTTGGTGCTGCTTTGCTGCAGCAGGACCTGGACAGCTCACAATTATAGAATCCACCATGAATTCTACTATGTATCAGAGGGTGCTTGAGGATCATGTGAGACCATCTGTATGAAAATTAAAACTGAAGCGGAACTGGACCCTGCAACACTACAATGACCCAAAACATACCAGTAAATCCACCAAGGACTGGCTGAAAACTAAGAAATGGAGAGTCCTGGAATGGCCGAGTCAGAGCCCAGATCTTCATCCCATTGAGATGCTGTGGAGTGACTTGAAACGGGCTGTACATGCAAGAAACCCCTCAAACATCTCACAGCTGAAAGAATTTTGCATTGAGGAGTGGGGCAAACTTTCTTCAGACCAATGTAAGAGACTGGTAGATGGCTACTAGAAGTGTCTCACTGCAGTTATTTAAGCCAAAGGGGGTAACACTAGCTATTAGGGGGTAGGGTGTCCTAACGTTTTCCTCAGTTAGAATATGTATTTTTGTGGAATTACATTTACAGAAGATCTTGAAAAGTCTTTTCTTCAGTTTTAATTGTTTAGTTATATTCCTATAATCTCTCAGTATTGTTAAAATTGAGATTAAATTTCTATATATTTAAAAATGTTACAAAATACACAGCCTTTCATAGGGTCCTAACTTTTTCACACGACTGTAGCTCAGGTTTCATGTCTCTTGTTTCTGGTTAGAAGGCACGAACTTACAAGTATAAAACAGATATATCTTTTTGATATTAAACAGGGTTTTGCATATAAAATATAAATTTCAAGTAGTAATATCTATTTAGGAGTAGGTAATTATATTTAGTTAAAATAATATTGCTTAAGTATAATAATTTTGTTAATTGAAGCCTAATAAATCTCTCCTTCATTATAGTAAAAAAAAACAAACTATAAAGTTTATTTTAATTTTGTCATTTAACTTTTCAGTCACTATATCATGAGAAAAAAATACATTTGAATTTTGTGTGTGCATAACAATTCATTGATTAAATAAATTATCCTAAATATTCATACGAGTTTGGGTCAGGGTTAATATGATTACTGATCATAATTCTTGCATAACAAATTTTTTTATAAAATTCAATTTTTTTTGTCAATCTACCAAAATTAAGATGACAGTCATAGGTGTCAAACAGTACAAAATAAATTGTAATGATTGTTTGAAAAAAATCACATACAAAATTAATCTGCTGAAGATCCTATGTTCAATGGCAAATTATGACTGAGGAACATTCTGCCAGAAATTTATTGTTAGTTAGCTTCAAGGTATGCATAAAGAGTAATAAATATGAAAGACAGAATGAATGCACATTCCCAAAAAAAGTAACTTCACATTGAAGGATTAGCTTTAAACAAAATGAACTGATTCACTGAAATACATGAAACTTAGACAAAGCAGGAAATTAAGAAAGAAAAGGAGAATGTTACACAAATATTATTGTAAAAATTACTGTATTGTAAAAACCACAACTTTACAAGGCTATTTTATGAAATTAATTTGTGTCATTGTTGAATATTTTTATGCAGTGACAACTGGCTTTGTTCATAATATGTATATCTTTTTTGTGAAAAAAATGTAGCTTCCTGACAATATTTCGTGCTGATTAATTGCATAACACATAAATACAGGTAAATGTGTGTTTAATAAGATCCTGAATAGTTTGAAATCATTACTTAATTTGAGTGTAACATACTAAGATTTTAGAATATTTATAATATAGATCACTCATTCCCAATCTTTTTCTATCTGAGGACCAGCTGTTTCTGATCCCAAAATTTGACTGGCAGTATTGTATGTCATAAAAGAATATACTTCATATGATATTTAAAACATTTTTTTTCAACTGTATTAAGGATCGGCTTAAATTTCTTTGTGGACCAACAACATAGCTGGGGACCATGAACGCTTTTTTTCTTGACAAAAAACTAGAAATATACAAAGTAAAACTGAAAAGGTAGTGTTGATGTTACCCCTAGATTCATGAGCAGGTTGGCTATCACATGTTCTTTCAATAAGCAGAACCAAGAGGACTTTTGATCTTAAGCAATACTGTTGTTTTTGGGAATTTTGAAGAAAGCTGTACAGTGTGAAAAATTTCTAAATAGTGTGTATACTTCATCAGTTTTTGCCTTAAAAGAAGAGGGAAACTTCAATAGTTTATTCAAGATTATCTTAAGATTAGGATAATCAATTAACACCAACTCATGCATAACAGTTTATTCATTGAAATTTACAGAGGAAAACCTAAACATTCATTCAAGCTTGGGTTAAGATTTGGATAATCACAGATTATAAAATTCAGATATAAATATTTAATCATATTAGATATAAGCATACCTTTATAATATACATTAAAACATATATGTGAACACTAGAGAAGTTTGTAAAAAGCAATCATGAACCAAGGAGTATTGTACAGTGAAGTTCTCAATGGCAGAAGAAAGCTGTATTTTAGGTTTTAATTTACTGTATACATATTTATTATTATTTTAGTCAAGTAGATAAACAGTTTAACAAAAACATAGGTGAGTAGCTGGACAAAGAAAATTGACTAACTGTGCAAGTATAAAATATCTTAGGACTCAGAAATTTCCAAAAGATCTTTCTTCTCTGGTAAATGTATAAAAGACAACAGAGTTAGAGAAGTAAGCCTAAAGAATTCATTAGAGGGTGATATTATTAATATTATATCTTATTTGTGTGTAACTAATATAGAATATACCTTTATTCAGACAAATTCAGGTTATTTTTTTCTCTGTTTCACAAATGTTTTGCATGTACACAACATATTTCCATATGCACAAATGTCATACTCTACACTAATAATCCTGCTGCTTAGATAAAGGTTACATACTACAACAGCTATATCTTGGAAACATCTACAAGTTTTACCTTGAAGTGGAGCAAGCATGTCTCAAGAGGTGATACAGACACTACATCACTTTATTGTGATTATTTAGAATAATTAAATCTAAAAGTAGTAGAATCATAGCCAGACATAAAAGTGGCATATCTGCATGATTCTTATCTCATTCATGGTTTTGTCTTTGTCTTGTGTGGTCATTTAGGAAATTCTCTCCACCTCCGGCAGGCGAGTATATCAGATATAGAAACCAGTCAATAAATTTAAATGGTACATTTTATAAAATAAATAATGAATTGCTTTATTTTTTTACTTGTGTGTATTTATAATCCCTTATGCTCTGCATAACATTTCAGTGTTTTATGGCAACTAACAATTTTCTATAGGCCATTAGTATACTTAAGTACCATAAGGTTACTGCAATATTTAGGGCTAGATTAAAATGGATAGCTAAAAGTATATTAATATAATTTTAAATTGAATACATCCATACAATATATAATAGTATACTAGTATGTAGTTTGTAATCACAACTTTTCAACTCCAACTGAGCAGCATGAACACTTTAAATTTTTTAGTACATTGCACATCTAGACCAGGAAAGTACATTAGCACTACTCATAAGAACTAATTTCCTATCATCAAGAGACAGTCCAAAACAAGAAGGCTCTAAACTCGGGTAATCTGACATATATAGTTTTGATACTGTGTGCACAGTAACAAATATTTATTTCAAGTCTTGAAAATTTTGGAATGTACATATTCCATCTTCTGCATGAAATACTCAAAGTATTATTCCCATATTGCCGTTTAATAACACTAACAACAGATTCGTTCGATAGGAATCAAAATTTGATGATGAACAGCAGAACGATAGCAGCAACAATGAACATTTGACACGTGTATAACAATAATTAAATTTTTGTTACTGTACACATTAAAAATGATTGTTATTGCTGCTGTTTACCTTTAAGTTGTGATTCCAATCAAGTGAATCTGATACACAGTTTTGTGTTAACCAAATTTTGGTGTCAAACACATGGAATATCTTGGTAAAATGCATTCTTAATGGATGTTAAGTATTTAAGATCCTTCTCAACAGATGTAGAAAGGTGTTCCCTAAGATAATAGTTTGTGATGGACAAATTGTAATGACAAATTCTTTAAGAGAATTTATAAAGTTTGTAAGTGAAGGATTTATTTAATGATTATTTCACTATATTGGTCATATTGTATTATTAAATATATAATTCTGTTTATCAAATAAAATTTCTGTGATGTACTTGTTAAAATACATACACTTGTATGATATTTGAGAGGGAGGTGTTTAATTAGATTATAATAATATCTGAAAGTTAAGTTTAGCACACATTTAATTTTATTTCTACATGTCTCAACTGATCTGGTGGTTTTGAATTTGGTTTGTCATCACTTTACATGGAGTATATGAGGTTGACCTTGTTTTGTGGATTCTTTACCAATGCTCATAAATTTCAAGATATTCTTAAATGTCTTTTGGATGAAACTGTCTGCATAAAGTTAGATCCTGAAGTTTTAAGATACTACTTTTAATATTGTTGAATATCACACAGGGCTACTCAAGATGTCCCTATTTTTAAAGTGATAAAGATAGTTAATGCCACCTTCTGTACTATTTTTACCAATCAATAGTGGGATTGACTCAAATTATAATGCCTCAAAACTGAAGGGAAGAACATGTTCTATTCAAGTCAGCAGATTGCAAGTGCGTATTATCATAACTTGAAGAACTTTCTATGTTCTTCAAGATACCACCTCTGTGTCTTTTCATATCAGTTTGACCATTAACAATATTGTGACATGAGTTTTCCAATGGTAGCATAAAAAATATTGTGTTGAGGCAAATATATACTTTAATTAAAAGCTTTTAAAAACTAAACGTTTGCATTTTTTGCAAGTAAGGAATATATTATTGTCATGTACTAAACTTATACCCAAGTTCTTAGCCTCTCTTTTTAAACTAAGTGCTAATCTAAGTTTACTCACCATCAGAAGATGACTTATTTGTGACCTGTATCACCTCAGTGTATGGTCGTTATACAAAGTGTGACACAAAAAGATAAATCCAAGTTCTTAATAAGTTGAATTTTGCTGTCTTAGCTAGAGGGAGCTGTATGAACTGTGAGAGCAGTTTGGATTTTTAAAGAACCAATACCTACATATGAAATGTGTTCATTTGCCTTTGTTCAAGGTGTTTTTCTAACCCTGTCATGTAGAGTTGTAATTGTTCTTATAATTTAGTTACATTAAATCCAAGTTTATATTAGTTTTATGTTTCAGGAAGTGTAAGGGTAATTTCAATAATTAAATGAGATTATTTCATTTAAATATAGTTTCAGTTGCTCTGTAGATTTAGTTCTTGATTCAGCCATTTCCTTCAGATTTGTTTCACTTTCTCTTGCACTGTTACACATTATAGTCTATTTTAGTTCACTTTCTTTCATGAAACATTTTTCTGTGTATTACAAGTCTCATTCCTCTTATTTCAACCACACAAGTTAAACTGTACCTTGATATTCTTGCTGAATAACTCTAGAGTTATTGTAGTGATTATGTATCATTATATGGTTACTTTTTTTTATGCATAATTCTTTTGAACACATTTTTCTAAAGCTTGTATTTACTAGTTCTGTTAGAACTTGCTTTTACAAACGATAAAGAAAAAATAATTAATACAAATCCAAGGTAGGTAATTCCTTTAGTATAGTACTGTAATATTTTATCACACCAAAACACCAGCCATAAAATATGTTTATTATTTTCAGATGAAGACAGTGCTATACAAGGTTGGTAGACAGTGTACATTAAGAAATTTATGTTCAGGTCAAATAAACAAAACATACATTTTGGGCTAGGATGCCCATACTCATCAGGGCAATACATAGTATTGTTTAAACAGTTCCATCATCCAGCATTGCTAGGACAAATTAAAAAATCTACATAGAACAAATCACCATAGTAATAATGGGCACAAGTCTGACATCCCCACCACCATCATATCTGTCCCCTCAAGAAATTGGCTATATAACTATACCTAACAAGTATGGCATTTTTGCAGCCTTTTTCATCTCGGTGATCAGGTATCAAATCTTCTGCTATTATTTTAGTAGATGAATTCTTGCTATTAGCATCATGTAAGAGCAAATACCAATGTTTTGGTAAGATTCAAATGAAGAAATACAAAAAAATTATTCATGTTTAATGCAAGCACTATACCCCATGACTTCTAGTTTCTTATTATATGAGCACCCATAAAATTTGGTGAAAAATTCAAGAGTGCTCTAAACTCAAAATTCAGTGTTATCACAGTGCTGTGATATTGGAATGGTCAATACTTTTCTACAACACTTAACAAAATGTGTTGACACAATTCATATATATATACAAGTAAGTAAACTGTGCATTTCCCACACAAGTTTTCATTTTTACTAATAAACAGCCATTCTTTAATTCATACAGAACACAGTATTGAAGAATATGAGATGTGCTAGAAGCAATACTTCTATACACAGTAATAACACCACCACAGTGGTTGTTAAAATAAAAGCTCTTGTCTGTCTGTTTGTTTGTGAACAAGAGGCAATCCTGTAGCTAATAGGTTTTTTTTCGTGGTTAACATTTCTACCACCACAGGTAAAAATAATCAGTGCTTCAGGCTAGCAGCAAAACTCAAAATTTTTATTACTAATTTTAAACTCCTTTGTTGTTGGGATGACATACAAGATACAGATTCTGCTAAGTTCTAATATATGTGAAATAAATAGCTTGTTATGTTTAAATGTCACAGTATAAACAAAGTTCTTCTATTTACTATCATGGGAAATAACCTAAGGTCAAATTATATTATTTTTAAACTACAAAAGAAAAAGTGTTTCTATTCTTTATCATTAATTGAAGATGCTATTTCTAGTGCTACTTGATAGAATAAAGGAATCATCTACTACGCTTGAGCTACAAACGACTAGAAATTATGTGTACCTAAAAGATTACTCGACTGGCCTGATTTATTACTGTTGGTTCTTCTGGTTCTTTAAAACCTCTTAAAGTAATTGTTTTTGCAAATTACTAGTAATAGCATTCTTTTTAAACAGCTCAAAAACCTTGAAGTTTTCCCAACATAATACTCATTTTCTGATCTCGCAAGTCAATAATTTTGATCTTATTATTGTCTATCAAGCATAAGCTTTCAAGCCAAACATTTTGTAATATAATAAAATAGTTTATTTGTTCTTCACGGTTTAAAAATAACTTAATATGGTAAAATATTTTCCAAATTAATTGCAAATCAATATCAAAGAGAATTTAAAACTGTTACTGAACACTTTCTAAAACTTTATCCTTTAGGAAACATGGCCAAGATTGCAGCACAGATTCTTTGTGCATTTGTTTCTTCTGGATTTAATTCCATCACTGCTCTTACTTGTTCTGCAGGAAAAATTGATGATAAATGATAGAAAACTTTGTGTCGAGAATCATCCTGCAACACATCTGGTCTTGGGGCTGGTATCAAGGATCTAACAGGATGACCAATGCTGTGACTTTGGGTTACAGCAGAGTCTGTCCACAGAGCATTGTTTGACCCTTGACCCTGAAGTAACCAATGTCTCTGAGGTGAGGATTTACCAGTATAACCAGCAAGTACCAGTCCTTGGGAAGGTAACCCAGCAGTCTGCACATCTGGATAAAGATTGAGGCTTGTGTCAGAGGTGCTGTTAAGACGTTGCATCCCAGCCGATGACGGAGGCCACTGTTGACAGGAGTCTGGGGCACTGGCGATTCTTGTCAAGCTCTGATGCTCTGCAATAGTGGGAGATGTTACATGATTCCATGGGTGAAGAAATGTGGGTGATGGCCTACCTTCACTACCTAATCTAGTTAAGGGTTGGTGGGTTTTTCTAGAATGACCCTGATTCTGAATATTCTGACCTTGGGAATCAGGAGTCCGCATTCTCTGACCACTGCCCTCTCTAAAAATGGAGAGAAAGTGAGGATCAAATGATGGTCTGAGAGTAAGTTTTTGCTGAAGCTGACAGGGTAAATTGGTTTCTTCTCCAACATTTGAAACAGACTGAGGAGAATGGAAAGACTGTTTTGGAGCACGTTGGCTGTCTGGATCAGAAAGACGTTTGGCCACAGTCAAGTGGCCCCCAGCATTAGGATCTAGGAATCTCTCAGCTTGTGAACTGCATATATTCTGGGGAAGATTTGGCCTTGTTGCAGCCCAGCTACAAGCAGATGCAGGAATATCAGACCAAGAGGCACCAAGGGGACCCAGATTGGTAAGCCCTCCTGATACTGGGTTGCTGAATGAAAATGATCCTTCAAGTTGCTTATTTTCAGGATCAACTGGTTCTGCACTAACAAGTGTAGATGGTACAAGAGATTTGGTCCTAGACAAAGGCTTCTTCATTTTAGGCTGGGAGGATGATGTTCCAGATAATGGAAGGCTCTTAGTCTTCAGCTTATCACCTGTAAAATTGAAATCTTTATAATCAGAACATATAAAACTAAGATCTTTTGCATTGCATAATGGATACAACAATGATACTTTAAATAAATAAAAGTACAATAACAGTTTTTGTGCAAGTGTCGCAGTGCTACCTTCAAAATTAAATTAATCACCCTTAATATCAATAAATGTGAAGGGAATTAAAATATTAATTTATTTTATTTTATCCAAGTTTCAAATCCTTTATTACAAAATAAAACTATTAAAAACTACAGATGTATTGTCACATGACCAATGAGCTATCAAAATTCTCTACTTTGGCACACTGTATCTTCGATAATACTATGGCATCTGGACAATAAAATGCTTCATAACATTTTGCCATGTTCATTTCAAAGTTCTCTAAATGAATACAATTGAAAAAATAATAAAATTTGTTCAACTCTTGACAGCTACTTCATCCACCTCCAACAGATTTGTACATCATAGAGTTATGGTTATTAAAAGGGGGTTATTTTGCAACTGGCTGCTCGACCTAGCACTTGCAGTTATTAAATATGTTATAGTTAGAGATACAGTTTAAATGATACGTAGGTCTTATATTTCAAAATCCATAATTAAAAGGTTTAAACATTCCGTTCTCAAGGCTTAGGATATAACACATTGAATGAACATTTTTCCAAAGGGTTATGCATGTCTTCCACAGAAACTGTAATATGTCTTGAAGGCACCATTGTATTAGTATATAAAGGACAAGAAAAAAAATTAACTGTTTGTGAAAAGAAAAGGACTAAAATTACAAATTTAACACAAGGAAAATCTTTAAAGACATTCTATAAAAAATTAAAAAAGGATTTGCGTTTTTTTGCCATTTCTAAATATTAATTATTCAATTGCACTGTATGATAATAGCTAGTTAGTGATATGGTAAGGAAAATGAAAATATAAACATTTACCTTTAAAAATTTTTTTGATATCCTTCAAGATAGAGACATTCTCAAAATTAAAATCACCTTGTACTCTTACTCAATTTGTTAATAGTTTGAATGCAAGTGACTACAACAGAATAATAATTATAAAACCATCATTCTTTGTGTACAAGATACTTATGATCTTTAACAAAATATTATCAGTTTTTGAGAGGATATGTTAAGAAATCTCAGAGTTACAGCATGTATTATAAGGCACTGACTCATACTAAAGTAATAAGTAGTATCAGACAACTTCTAAGTAAACATGCACAGGTCTTAAAATCACTACACTCAGAACAAAAAAGATTAACCACAGATGAAAAATTAAGATATTGTTTCTTTATTCCATGACTAAAGGTCAATTAAACATATGCATTTTCTGTGTTAATATTAAGTTTACTGAGGTGAAAGTTAGCTGTTTTTACTCATACCTCCTATTCAAATTCTTTATTAGTGTATTACAGACATTACTATGAATAATAATACACAATGGAAAACTCATGTTGCTAATGTTGCTGCTTAATTGGTTTTTGTTGTAAAAAAGTTCAAAATATGACCCCAAGCAACTAAATACTGAATTGAGAAAAATGAATGGAGACAACTGCTGAATGACTAGTTTGTAGACTAAAATATTATTTACATTTTGAAAGCATTTTTGTGGATTTATTTTGTAACAATAATTATCCTCGCAGATGTAAGTGAAAAAAAAACAAAAACAAAAAGTAGTAATAGAATAGCTCAATAATGCCTGTTTCACTTTTTACATAAAGTAGAATATTGTATAACAGTCCTCCTGTAAGACAACAAATGAAGTTAAAACCTATTTAGTAGCAGCTTACAAAAAAGATAATAGTAACAACTACTGGACTAAAAGTATAGATAAGAAAAATATAAGGAATGCTTTATCCTTGCTAAATGATATAATAAAGAACAAGTAATGCAGTTGTCCACTTACTTCTAACCTAGTAAATTTAGCAATATACTAGATACTGGAGGGTATACACTCAATTGGCTCACAATTCTATTATTGTTTATAAGTGTCACCTGTTTTCGAAACACAGTCCAAATTACAAATATTGAAATGATTGCAAAATATCATTTGATATTACAATAGTACATCTGAGTTTTAAAAACTAAATCGTTAATTTTTATTTCTCCTTATTTATTTTATAGTTTGATTGAAATTACTTACCAAACCTTAATTTACGAACAGGTTGAAAAATAGGAGAAAGAAACAAAACCTTAGTTTTAAACTTACATAGCTTTGGAGCAAAGTTCAGATATCCAAACTAATTCAAAGCCAACAGTTAAGACTGTACTAAATGAGCACGCACCTGGAGAAGAGTCTCGACTTTTAAGCCCACGAGCTTTAACTTCCTGTAGTTGCTGCTTTGCATGCTCTGCCAGACGTTCTGTGACAGATTTCTGAGGTTGGTTACCTCTTTCTGGGTGGTAGTACTTACATTTATTACCATAAGTACATTTTTTTCCATATGGACAGGGTGGAGGAAGTGTGTCTGGAGCCTTTGGTAGCTTCCGAATGAAATTTTCAAGAGATGGTCCATGCCGACCCAATGGATCATCTGGAGGCATGAACCTAGACAATGGAAGATTTTAGACAAGAACAAACTTATACAAAACTTGTATAATGTCTTCTTAGAAACAAGAGTTATAAATACAGTGAATTTGGAAAATGCACCATTGGTTCAAATTTACTAAGCTGCAGAAAAGGTGACTGGAAATAAAGTAACATACTTTTTAATATTCAAATACATAGTAAAGTAATACAACAAAAAACATTTTGAGGTTACTTAGTACAATAATAGCATGATATGTAACACTATACAACAAGCATGTGACAGACATGTTAACAACACAACTTTTGTACAAGGATATATATAAATAAAAGAAAATGAGGAACAATGCCACTTTCCTGGCCTATCACTGCCTGAAACACAGCTTTACCTCTGAATTGAGGAATGTAATACCTAACCTGACCTCACATGAGATTAATCCATATTACAATTCAGGATGGTTTCTCTTACATTTTGAACATTATATAATGAACTTAACACACAATCTAATAATTTCCTCACTACGAATCATAGTATCATGTTTTTTGATCAAATACAACACTACAAACAGTCTGTTAACTTGACAAGTGTATTTATATATAATGCAGAGTCAAGTGCACTTTTCAGTCATATATGAGGTTAATCATTACATGAATGAACAGAATAATTTAATTTCTATGAACTTAAAAAGCTAAAAACATAAATTTTGTTTAACTTAGTTCCAGTAACATATTTTAATTCACATTCATAAAAACGAAAGAAACGTTTGTACTTCTATTCTCATCAATATTAGAATGCCATTTCGTCAATAGCCTCTGTGGACGATAAAGTTTTAACGGATGTAATGATGTACAAACCCGAATATCATATTTCTTGGCTGTAAAAGGTATTCTTACGCCAAAAATTCTTAAAGTTGTTTGAATGACTAGAAACAAACGATGAAAATTTTCAAAGTACTAAAAGTGATACTAAAAAAAATCAAATTTTCACAAAAAATAAAAATCAAACGAAAATGAAATATAAAGTTTTCGAACAAAATCTAAACATCTAAAATGTTCAAAACATAATCTGAAAGCTCTGAACAACCTAAATATGTTAATATAAGTGCATATATGCAAACTAGAAAACGTGCTATAAAAAATAATTATTTTCTGCCAAAAATGTTTAGAAGAATAAATGTGTTTAAATAGAAACAAAAGTAACGCCGTAACAAAGCCTCTCCTACGTCCAAGCATGACTTGGGGCCCTAACAGCGGCAAATCGTGCAGCCGCGTCACGTTGCACGGGTAACTTGCCGCGGGATTCCCACGACCTTAGCTAGTGCGTGACGCTCCTTCACTAACCCTTACCCCTGCCCATCCCAGTCAGCTACAGACTGATCTGTTTATGGCAGTGAGGGCAACCTCAGATGGCGCTTCTCATGACTTCTCCCTAGAGGATTTGCAACTTCCTCTGACAAACACAGCAAGTTTTTCCTTTACTTAGTATCAGACCTTTAATGTTGGTGGTACAAATTGTAAATACACAAACCAAATGTACATACATAGTTTTTAATTTTATCCATTTGCTATTGTTAGTGAAACAATATATTTTCTTCAACTACGAAATGGCCCGGCATGGCCAAGTGTGTTAAAGCGTGCGACTCGTAATCTGAGGATCGCGGGTTCGCATCCCCTTCGCGCCAAACATGTTCGCCCTTTCAGCCGTGGGGGCGTTATAATTTGACGGTCAATCCCACTATTCGTTGGTAAAAGAGTAGCCCAAGAGTTGGTGGTGGGTGGTGATGACTAGCTGCCTTCCCTCTAGTCTTACACTGCTAAATTAGGGACGGCTAGCACAGATAGCCCTCGAGTAGCTCTGTGCGACATTCAAAATACATCAACTACGAAATATTTACTTTTAAAAGTATCCCAAGACTTTTCATGTATGGAACAGCCAAAGCAATTGATTGTAAAACCAGTGAGCACGTAAAAAAGAACAGAGAATAACGCTTAATCCTGGCCAAAGGTATCATACTGCAAACGCATTTGGAGTTGTTTATTTTGCCAGACTAGGATATACTTTTTTAATACTTTTTGTAGTTATATATATATTAAAACTCCAAGAACCACTGAGAATGTATCTATTTAACTGCCATACTTAAATACTCTAATTACATTTCATAGATAACTGTTAAATAAAAGTATCTGGCTCTTTTGTAAACAAGCATTGCAAGCTCGAGTTAAAGTTACATTCTGTTTGTTTGTTTTTGAATTTTGCGCAAAGCTACACAAGGTATACCTACGATAACCATCCCTAATTTAGTTGTGTAAGACTGGAGGGAAGGTAGCTAGTCATCACCACCCACCGCCAACTCTTGGGCTACTCTTTTACCAACGAATAGTGGGATTTACTGTCATATTATAACGTCCCCATGGCTGAAAAAGCAAGCATGCTTGGTGTGACAGGGATTCGAACTAGCGACCCTAAGATTACGAGTCGAGTGCCTTAACCACCTGGCCATGCTGGGCCATTTAAGTTCCATACTCGTTCGCGCACTTAACTTTAAGCACAAGTCTCGTTAAAACACTTTATGTGGTTCTCTAAATAAGCTCATTTATCAACGCACTTTTTGGTTTGCAGGAAAATTGTTTTTGTTTTGCTTGGAACTAAGCACAAAGCTACACAACTGTTTCTGTAAGTTTACAAAATCAACACACTTTTTAAATTCTGAAAACAATACCAAATATCATGCTTTTTAAACACTCCATCATCTTTGAGAAAAAAATGCAAATTTTCAGTAACTTCAATTCTATGATGTAAAAACGTTATTAAATCTCTTCCGTGCAAAATCCAACAAAATAATTAACGTTAAGTCGTCAGTTTTTAGGTAAATTTTCCACGATTTTATAACAGAATTTTATATTTTAGCCTATGATTATTTAAGTTTTCTTTTGGTAAAAAAACGCTGCTGCTTTAAAATTATATTCCGTGTTGTTGTTTTTAAATTAAATACTCATAAACAAAATATAATTGAATCAGATGAATTACTTTTCTCAAGTAACCTACAAAATGTTTTTCAATTTACAATGAAGGACATACGATATAACATTACTTTCTAGGGTAACTTCACTTACTTTGTTGGTGTGCAAGTATTTTTAAAGTCGTTCATTAAACTTAAAGAATTCTAAAGCTTTCAGAAAGAACATCGTGTTTTTCTTTTTTTTTGTTTGTAGAGTGAAATGTGAATTACTACATTTTTGATGTAACAGATCTGTAAACTTTACATTCCTTATTCAAATAGCAGTGTCATTGGGCTATACAAAGTTGGTCACTTGTTGATTTCTTAAGAACCTGTCTAGTAGGGATAACTGTAACGACACGTGTATCATCAACACTCTCAATCTGTTAGAAAAATGATGATACAAAATCAGTTTTCCACATCCGACGAATAACACGCGAAATTCTGATTAGTTTCTTCTTGGCCTTGACCAAAATTGACGTGACGCGTGGGCATCCGCTGCGGGCATGACGGAGACGTCCCTGACCCACGTAGCCGGTATGGCTCGAGATACATCTCAACAGGGAGGTACATGCAGAGGGCCGGTAATTTAACACACCTAGCTTACTGATGTTGCGGTAAAGAAAGGCCACATTCTCTCAGGTGGAGGTCGAATGGAATGGTGGGCGGTAATATCAGAGAAATATTTCAAGGAAAGGGATGTGCACTGAATATCTTATATGCTTGTCTGGTTCAATGAAAAGGTGTGTGTAAGGCTAGTGGCATACCTTGTAAGTTTGTTTGCTTCTCTCAAAACTTATATGAGTAAGTTAGTTCTCCTTATTTTGTTATGTGGCCAGGACAAAAATGCAGTGGTTTGTGTACTGCAATACAGAAATAAAATACTCATATAACTGTACTGTATATTCTGTACATCTACTTACACAGGTTGAATACACCTTGTATAAATTGTTCTTACAATAAACATGAAGAGTGAGACATTTCTCATATAAAAGAATTATTATTTCCCAAACTGCATGATTAAAGTATAAAACATTTTAAAATAAGGTTTACCAACAACTTAAACTCATCCAAATTACATTTTGATACAATTCCAAATTAATTATATTTGAAAAATCAATGC
The DNA here is from genome assembly GCF_004210375.1 of Tachypleus tridentatus. Classification (NCBI taxonomy): domain Eukaryota; kingdom Metazoa; phylum Arthropoda; class Merostomata; order Xiphosura; family Limulidae; genus Tachypleus; species Tachypleus tridentatus. The sequence continues at coordinate 40,985,791 of NC_134834.1, forward strand.
TGGTTTCATAAATACCAGTATCCTGGAACCTACTGAATTGAACACTTTTGTATTTAATGACATTAGTAACTTAACCATCAAGTGCTTTGATGTAGAGTTATGTCATCTTATTTAATAACTTAGATAGACTGGCAGAGTTGCATCTTCTATTTTAAAATATAAACTGTCTTAATTTATTTGGATGAAGTTCTTTATTTATTAAGAAGCAATATTTTTCCCTCAGGAGAAATACAGGAAACTAAGTAACTTCACTTAGATAATTTTCATGTTAAGTAAAGAGTCGAGTATTGCAGTGAAAAATGTCTATATTTAATCTCCATAATATCTACCCACAACTCACCTTGAGAAAATACTGTAATGTTTTAATACCAAACAGAAAAGTGAAAGAGGAGACTTTAACAGAAACACCAAACAATGTTTAAAACACAAATTGTTTCTCTAATGGGCAGGTTACCTATTATTTTTACAATCAAATTTCACAATGAAATCTCACACTGGAAAGATCACCACATAACTTAATGCTTCTGTTCTATCAAAAATGCATAATAAGAATACATATTTGAAATTTATAATAAATATCCTTTAAATATTAATTTTAGACATAAATTATATTATTAATATTATATAGTACTATATATATTCTTGGATAGAAATGTCAAAAATACTAAAATTATTGTTAAAAATCATGACACCATATTAGATGTACCTAATTAAGTTTTGTTTTTTTTCTCCTGCTTACATAATCTTACTGGTTGCTTCTAAAGGGTACATGAAAGAAGAACAAGAAATATTTTTCACTTGTCATACATGACAGCAAATTATTCTGGACATGCTTTGAAACTAACAAACATTTCCACTCTATATGATATGATATCATTTACAATGTTCAATAATTTTTGTACAATATACATTATACAGAACATTATATTAGCTGTACAAAACTACAGTAAGTCTTTAGAACATACTGACACCTTAAATGTTTTTGTGAATTATACATTACAACATGTAAGTTTCAATCCAGTTGCTCTTCATCTCATGTTAGCACAACTACAAATAAAAATGTTGAGGGCAGTATCCAACAACATAACGTTTCAAACTGACTTTTTCTTGGTGGAAACTTAAGTGAAATCTCTTACCTTAAATTGAAGTGTAAAAAGCAATTTTGTTTATGACTCAACATTAACATAGGCTGTACTTTCTAAAAATAGTGGAGGCTTAGCTCTAAATACTGTTTTGAAAGCAGATCAAATCCCCTAAGTAACACAAGTTTCATGATAAAGGATTAATGTTCAAGTAATAATCCAGTAATTACATACCTGTCATTTACAAAGGAGTACATCAACAGCCGTTCCTCTACAACCTTTTTATATTCTGGATTTTCATTCACAAGATCCCTGTAGTTATCATTGGACACAACAATTCCATCAGTTTCAGCTGCAAGCTTCAGAATATAACGGTCATCATAAGGGACAATTCTCCGTCCTTTGACTTGCCTTGAGGGAGTAAATACTAGTAGTCTTTCTTTCTCCAACTGAAGTAATATTTCTTGATCTACAATGAAAATACAAAAAACAGTTTACTATTTCATCATTAATCTAAAGTAAAGGTAAATACCAAGAAACATACGAGTCTTCTTTTTTAGTAAAGTTGAATAAACCTAAAACAGATGAAAACTCTCTTATTCACTGAACACGGGTAGTATTTGTTTAGTCCTTAGATACACTCCAAAAGTTAATATATAACCAATAAAACTATTTAAATTAGATTATTTACAATTTGCAGCATATCCTTGCTTTTTTTTTCTGAAATATTTCTGCACTAATATCTCATTAAAATAATGAAAAACATAAGGTGCTTATGTCATTTAGCTTTATTGGTTTTGATGAATATTCATTTATATTATGGGTACAAGAAAAATCCTCTTTCAAAGTAGTACATAACAGAAAAGGTGTTTGCTTATTCTGATTTATAAGAGTATAGAACAGCAGTTCTGAATCTGTAGTTTGCACACTCACTTAAGTTGATTCATGGAGACATGATTACAGAAAGGAAGCAGCAGCACTGTGGATAACCAAAATAAAATAATAACAAATGCAGGTGGTTCACAAGCAAAAAAGTTTGATAACCACCAGTATAAAAGACGATAAATGTTATTTTTTTAAAGGAAAAGTTTTGTACTATTTTCACATGTTGCTGAAAAAAAGCAATACACTGTATGTAGTAAAACTTTATTTTATTCATATTTCACCAAGTTTACCCAATATTTTTCTCATGAAATTCCCTCCCACAAAAACTAAAAAACATTTTTTTCTTTATATGTTTTTCAGACTTACCTTTCTACATGCATGAAGACTGAAGATAAATGTTGATATAAGAAATTACAAAAAATTAAAAAGATGAATATTTTCCACTTTCCTGTAAGGTACTCCTTAAAATAAACATTTTGATATATGACTTTTTTTTCAAAAGTAACCATTCAGTGATACAGAGAATGACAGACATTTAGCTATTTTATGCACAGATGAGACTGACTTCATACTTACCTCAATATGATAAATAGCACATAACAAAAAAGGTCAAAATGTATGGTTTTCACTAATGTACCTCAAGACTAATTTATTAGCTACCTTCATGTATTAACCAGTATACAACAAAAAAATCTTAAAATTTTTTATTATTTTAAGCCTAGAGAAGTTTATTACAGGCAATTTTATTCACTATATTTTAGATAAATATATTAGAAACTGTCAAAAGATTTTAATTTCTGCTCTGAATCATTTTAGTTCAACACTTGAACATTTCATAAAATTAATATCATGAGAGGTTGTTTTTTCTTAAGACTTTTTCATCATTTCTACTTATAGTAGCTGGTAAAAATAAAGATTGACATAATTCTTGAAATTTTAGTAAAGGAATCAAGGATTAGAAGATGTTTTTATTTCTACTGTCTAAAAATAATAAGAAAATAAAAACAGTAGTAAAGCTATGTTTTGAACAACAGTTATACAGAATGTACAAAAAATCAGCCACAAATGGAATTTTAAATGATAAAATTCTTGAGAGAAAACTTAATTTATGATAATATTATACACATTTTCAATAGACCAGTAATGAAAATTTTAATCAACATAGGCATACCTTTGATAGGAGCATCTGGACGAGATGTTTCTTTCCTCCACATGGGTACAAATACAGTAATTTCATTATGGCCCCTCATTCTGAACCAGTCCACAGCCAACTGAATACCACGACATGAAAAACATTCTTTGTTTCCATGACTACAAACAAAGAAATATACAGTTTTTCTGCATAAGCTGTTGTTAAGATAAAAATGTGAGCAATTTACTTCAGTTATACTTTTCTTGCTATAAAAATACTCTAATCATCTTTCCTCTATTTCAGAATATTTTTATTTATCCTTCCAAGGAGAAGGTTATCTTTACCATTATTTTGTTTTGTATCAATGAAAGATCAGAATATGTTTAATTTTACTATTATAGTGTGTTGTATTGCTGGTTCTTTGGAATTAATTGTTAAAGTAATGCCTAGTCCAGTCCACGTAATGATAACCAATTAATTTATTTCTTCTGTTATGTTTGTTTGAGCCATGTTCATTTTTAAGGCCCAGTTTCATAAAGAAACTTTTCAACATAAAATCCACAATAAATTCAAGTATATTTCAATATAAACTACAATACATATATCTAGCTTATAAAACTTCTTCGCTCGCAAAGCTAACTGATTAATAGGCAATGCTAATTCACCAAACAACTGAATAGCAAAATAGATGTGATAAATAATTACTTCTGACACTTAACTAGTTTTCACTAATTGACAAAACTAAATAAATACTCTTTAACTATACATTGATTCTTGTACCTATAATGTACCCTTATTTCTATATGCTTCATTAAATTTCTAGATGAATACCTCACCATTTTTTATTAACTCCATGTGTAATCCCCTAAATTAAAACTGAATATTTAACTTGCAACATTTTTAATATTCCTACTGTATATATACTTTGGCACAACTGAAATTTAATGAAGAAATTTCTTGTTTTCATTGAGTAAAATTTGTAATGTAACTGTAGCAATCTCTAAAAAATTAATAACGTTAATACATTCTAATTTATAATCTCAGTTTGTTACACAAGCTCTCTGATAAAATTTTATGAAAACACAATAGAGTAATGATCCAAGGTGCATTCTGTTATATATTACTAAGCAATTAACTTAAGTAATCAATTAATCAAAAAAGAAAAGATTAAATCTATTAATGTTACAAAATAATCAACTAGTATATCCAATTGTTACTATTTGTGATTATTATAACTATATGATGATTGAGATATTACATTAAGATTTTTTCATTATTGTCTTTTATTAATTCACATTTTAGTTTAATCAATTAATGTCACAAGTCACAAAAATAATCACCTAATAAGAATCAGGTTCCCAATGATTATTATTATTTTTGATTATTATAACTGTCCAAGTAACTGAAATATTGCTATAAACTTTATTTGCTTTTAAATATAGAGCTAAAAAATGGGCTGTTTGTGCTCTGCCCACAATGGGTATTAAATGCCAGTTTTGAGCATTACAAGTTTTGTTTTTCATAGATCTCATATAAGAATGATTCATTAATTGAAAGTAAATGTTTAGCAAGCCCAAAGATTAATCAATTTGCAAATTCCACTAATCTCCCACTAATTTTGCAATTATTTTTATAGACCCAGGTAACAAATAGAATACAAAAAGAACTTGCATTTATTGGGAGTTATTACTCTTTTATAATTTATCTAATTAACAAAACCAGCTCAAGTTAACAGACGTGTGGAGAGTTAAATTAAAAGTATGATAATTTTCTATATATATACACAGGGTGGCTCGTAAGTCCCTACCTATCCATATGTTATTATGTTATATTCAATAATATTAATGATGAGTTGAAGGCAGCTGTTACTACAGCATTTGGATCAATAATCCCTACTATGTTGAGGAAAATGTCTCACAGAACATGGCATCACATAATATTATGAGGCGAGAACGAGGGACAGCACACAGATACACTGGATACATAAGATATATGGATGGGTAGGGACTTACGAGCCACCCTGTATATCTTACTGTTTAAATATTAGAAGCATTTTATATTAAATGTTAGCAACCTATTTTTAAAGCATCTGAGCATGTTGAATCAAATATTTGCTAATAAAGCTCAATTAGTGTACATTGTAAGCTAACAATGATATAGCCTTGGTCCTGGTGTCTAATTCTATTTATCTGTTACCTACAATCATAATGAACAGATCACAGTGTGTCTACCATAATCATGAAAGGGTGAACAAGAATGAGAAGTTTTAACAACACAGAAGGATTAGTTTATGACTTGCTTTCATAATATATATTACCAGTTTGTTTTACATAAAATGAATATTTGTGATCATGGTTATACATTTAATATCTAGAAGTTTATCAAATAAGTATTATTGTCAATTCCTTCTCAGATCTACAATGAAAACATTAATCAGTCTAAAGATATATGTTCCTCTTTGTTCTTGTTATCATTTTTCAGAAATAAAAATGTGTGCTATTTGATGCTGCAATACAAAATACAACCACAGTAAGCCAAAAGCTATGGAATTTTAAACCACAAATTGTTTATGATTTGACATAATCAGTAAATAAATCCAATCTAGCTAGGATAAAATGGGACAATGATGATGAAAATGAAGTTTTGTCAATTCTTCAGTGACTTAAGATGTTTTCCTCAGGCATACCCTGTGATATTCTCTACATGTTGCTACAAAGAATTTGGCTATTAATGACATCTGATAATTTTTTTTTAAATACCATGAAGCTGGACAAGTTACAGCTTGTGAGGGAAACACCCACTGTTCCTACTGGAGGTGATGTGAAGGTCAAGTTCAGAGATACCTACACAAGACAAAGGCATCAACATTTTTCTATTTCTGTGATGAAGACAAAGAAAACAAAAGCAATATAATCTTTATAAAAGCAGAAAGAAATACTCTGTAGTGTCTCATCACCTCATACTAAGCAGGTAAGACAGTAGATCTGTACAAAATATAACATTAACTGATGTCTGTGCAAGTTGCTCTTGCATACATAAATAGCAGTCTGAAAAATGGCACCAAGTCTTTCCTAGTAGATGTGATGACAGAACATTTGACCTGTATATCAGAAGTAATCTTTGATGGAACTTCTTGTCCAGTGATAGATGTCAAATCTCTAGTAATGACAAATAGGAAAACTCAAGGAATCACAACATTCAATGAAATGAGAGCATGTGTTTTTCACACTTGTACTTCATGTTGAAAGAAACTTTGACATGACTAACATCACCTTTGATCGGTACCAGGAAGAAAAGTGATAGAAGATAGATCTTTTTCAATATCAAACAACCGGTCATGTGTACTAGCCCAACTCGAAAACAAAACAGAACCAGCATGCTTCTTATTTAACCAACTTCTTGCAAACATTTCTCCAAATAAAGCACTAATCTTTGGTGGGAGATTCAAGAAGGAAGACAACAAATGCAACTGTAGACGTACACCTGCTATAGGCATACCACACAAAGGCAAACTAGTCCTGCATTTTAAGCATAATAATGAGTTGTTGTCCTACAAATGACACTGAAGACCTTGATTTTTTTCTTGTACATTTTTATACTTATAAAAAAAAATCCAAAGTACATTTCAATACATGAAATCCAACAGAAGTTTTCCTTCACTAAATCTATCTTGGAAACCCTGTTTTCTTTCCATACAACACTTGGTTAAAGTACTGCTCACCACATTGCAGAGTACAGCAAGAGGACTGCCTAAAAGGTTTTTCAATATTGTTCATCCCCTGTGCAAAGGGTTGAGAAAGGTGTACAATGTACAAGAAGAAGGCAGTTGCCAAAAAGCACGTGTGATACCATTCTGCAAATGAAAATCACCAAAGACAGTGCATCCAGCAACTAATGCCCTATAGTTTCATGTTCAAAGGATAAACTATCAAACTGTGGTAAGGATGCAGGTTACTTGCTCTAGCCTTGTTTTACCTTTACCAGGCAGCACAGGTTGAAAAATTGCAAATAGACAGCTAACATCAAAGTTCATGTCAATGACTCCAATTTCAGGCACATGTTAGAAAACTGTTTCTTAAAAATGCATGTATAATTCTTATACATGCAGGAAGGAAAAACTTTCATGCATGTAACCTTTCAAATGTGTAGACAGTAGCAACCTAGGCAGGTATTACTCAGATTGAAATAACTATGCTAACTTCCCATAAGTTGATTACTGTTGTATTGATATTAACAAGATTAGCTTAGAACAAAATAATCAGCAGTAAAACCTTTGTATGAATAATTTATGTTTATGCAGTACAAATGATATTTTAATACAATACATTCATTCATCAGTTGGGACATACTCCTGTTTCTAAGGAGTTGGAAATATCTGTGGCCATAGTGAAGTGCAATTTATTAAGTAAAGAACAAATAGCCAACTGTGCAACTATGCTTAACAACAAATAAATAAAGGCGAATATATTTATTACAACGTATAAAAAAAATTACTAGGCAGGACAAAGTTACAGCCAAAGTAGCTTCATTGTAGATGATATAAGTGGTGATTTGAAAATGTTTTATTACAAAATGACCATAACAAAAAGTTACGTTGTAACACATACAACTGCTTCATTTTTTTTCACCGTGTTTACTAGCACGTTTTCGAAACACAAAAATAGGACGCTTGCTCTTTGTCCCGTACAAATACAGTGAGGTCCTCAAAAGCGACTCTATTGTAACTCCATCGCTATTAACGTTGAACAACGAAGAAAAAACTCAAACTTGCAGGCCAGGGCCCTTTGAAGTCACGAATGATGTTCGTGTGTCCTGCCCACGATCCACGCGCCGCTTGAGGCAGAAACGTACGAATGATTTGATTTCGTGCGTACATGATAAATATAAACGTATACAAGTTGTAGTTTAGTCAGGAATTGCTCGTACTGGAAACTACAGATACCCTTCTCTTCAATAGCGAAGTTATTTGATTGAAATCGAATTAAAATCTAGTTGTAAATACTTTCAGTTTCTATTCTGTAAAGAATTATGTGAAAAAAGAAAAAAGTTAAACATTCATTTGTAAATATCATAGGAAAAGTTTCAACTTCGATGCATAACTTGAAATTAAAACTAAAAACGTCCAGCTTGCCAAGCGAATGTAACGAATAAGTTCCATGATGTTTTCTTCCTTTAGCCCGACAATTTTTAGACAGAATAATTTCTATTTCCTCTCAAATTTAGGTGCCTACAAAATATGTGCGAATTTTCTGTATATTATTTCAAGTACTGTAACGTCATCCAGATGTCTCGCAACATATAAAACACTTACTTCGCCACCTGGCTGCACGTAAATCTCATGTAGCATTAAAATAAAAAAGCAAACAAAAAGCAAACACAAGTTAGATCTCAGTAACCAACCACAGTCATATAGAACATCTTCCCTTATCCTACTCTTTCTGCAAAGTTTACTTCAAACAAAACAGTTATACAATTTTAAATCAAACAATTATAATCTTTCTTCAACTTTAATAAGAAAAAAAAACAAAACAAAAACTGATACCATATTGTTAACATTGGACCCACATAGAGCATCACAGTTATTAGGTTACGTACAAGAAACTCTGAGAACCGCCTCGATTATTTAGTCAAACAATTCAATATGAATGCTCTTTTTGATCCAGTCATACTGAAAATATATTTTAAACGTTATAACTAACAAAAATACTAATATTTATTTTGAAGAGCACATTGTTTACTTTCCAATTACATAAGTCTGACAGCAAAACGAGATAACATAATTTTGCTCCAATGTTTCTTAGTATAAAATTATTTGGTAAAATTTGTATGAACATGAGGACAGCTTTTAGGAAAAATGACTTAATTTTACCTCTACTAATTAATAACGAGCAAAAGTATTATAATATTAGAATATCACCTTAAACATGTTTGTGTTATCCAAGAGATGGCGCTTGACTTTAGTTCACGAACTGATAAAAAACATTTAGGAAAAAATCAGCAACAGTTACTCCCCTTTATCTTTATATATATATATATAAACATGCACACGACTTAATTTTTTGTACAATCAATAGTACAGTTTACACTGTCTGAAACATTTAGTTTCCTGATTATGCACCCACTAGACGAAACTGTTTCTTCCATATCCAATCGCTAATTCTGCTATTTGAGAGTAAATCTGGGTGAGGAAACTACGTGTCACGTACGAAAAATATTATTGTCACGATGAACGCTAACTGATGGGCTTCGCACACGAGGGTTGCTTTGTTGGCCAAATCCTTCTCTACATCCGTGTCTGTCAGGTAGTGTAGACGACCTTCTGCGGCCTACGGTTACCTTGATACGTTTCAACGAAGTTAGAACATCATTTAATATTTTTTGGGTATTATATTTTTACTAACTCTACAGTAACTGATTGGTTGTCAAATTTTGTTTGAAATCGTAAAGTGAAGAACTTCAAGCCGAATGATAAACGATATAGACGAAAAACTAATGCTAAAAAAAACCAAAAACTTTTCTTACAAAAACTTTAAATGACCAGAGCTCCTTATGGTTCGTATGCTAAATCTGTTTGTTAGCTACATGCAGTACCAAGCAAGCTTTTAACCATTAAACACTTACGTTTTGATAAGTAAAATAACTTGATAATTTCACAGGGTGTGTGATATGACGAAACAAATACCTTTATTACATAGAGCACAAGGATTTTCAACAAAGTTTCTCCGAATTCTACAGTAGTAAGTTTCTAGTACGATATATTAATAATAATACTTGTAATTCAATAACAACAGTTTGATGGTAAGATGCTGTTATGTCAGAAATAAATGTTTTGTTTTCAAAATAATACAGTCAGAGTAAATTATCCTGTAACCAATTTTACTTTAATTCAAATTTTCATACAAAGCAAAAAGACATAAAACTCAACATTCTTGTCTTAAAATAAGTTACGAATACGTGAAATATATCAATAGGAGTTTGTATGATTCCAAGATCAATAACTTTATGATTTTAAACAAACAAGATATAATGACAGTATTGATGAATGGTAAATATTTATTCTTAAAACTTGTTTGCACTGCCTAATGTTTCCCTCAAAGGTTTCCAGATGATCTCACCACAAAATACAAACTTCATGTTGTTTGCTCTTTCACTTATAATCGAAGGAACCAGATGTAACTGAGAAATAATTTTTCTACCCTCACAGCTTCAAGTTGATTGACCGTCTATATATCATTACAATCAAGAACTAGCACAACAGTTGAGACTTGACTGGTCAGACTTTTCTGAACAATTAGTACGGAAAGAATAGAGTAATCCATCAAATCCAATACAAATCCTTACCAACCTAACCATTACGTGTCTTTTAAAATGATAAGGTCCTTCCAGAGCATAGAAGTACTTTGTTTTCTATTGCAATCTGTACGAACTATAGAAACAGGTGTTTTGTTTTGTACTGTATATGGTTTCCATAAAAAGACATTCTGCATATGTTCTATAACTGTTCTTTGTACACAGATTCTAGATACAGTGTTTTGTACTGCATTCTGTACGGACTCCAGAAACAAGACTTTGTATTCAATTTTATATTTCCTTCTGTGGGGACTCCAGCAACAAATTATTATTCTTGACTTGTACTGAAAACCTTTAAGTGTAAGAAGCTAAAATCAAACAAACAAACAAAAAATCAAATGTAACACATCTGTAACACTGGCCATAAAGTAGTGTGAAATATTTACCAACTCGTTTGTTTAGCTGCTCCAAGTGTCTACTTGTAATTAATAATTTGTGATTTGTTGTGTATTAAAATTAGCCATTCTCAGCGACTAGCTACATCAGAACTGACCAACGAAGTCTGTTGTGGGTAACATGATTTGTTTATATGATTCAGAAACTTACATAACAAATGATAGGAATTCTACTATACAATGCAAACTAAGACAGAAACGATCACTACTCGCTTTGACTAACCAACAGTTCAATCATTTATTATCACAGTGTAGGCGAGCTTGTTTGTTTGTTTTTATACAACATATCAATATCCATACAGTTGCACTAATTCGAACACAGAGCAAAATATGCATTAGGGCAAACGCTCGCAAAAAATAACCATAACCGATGAGCAAGTTAATACACGAACCAACAGACAACACAATGTAGGTCAAGACTATATCCTGCTCACGGTCTAACCTAAATAGTAAAATGTTGGTTTTTAGCGCTGTGAAGCTATGGCGAGCACGCACACGACAATGTATACGACATACAGCTTAATTACTATTAATTAAAGAACAACTTCCGACTTCATACGGAACTTAGAAACTCTTAGATATATGTATACTCTTTTACCGAAGATTGTTTTCTAAAGCTATTCCATTCCTGTTAAACATTTACATTGTTGAATTATCAAAGTTCTTTAATGCACTATTGTATTCCTAATTAAAAATTGGAATGTAGTAAACAGATAGCCAAGTAAAGAGTGAAATCCACGTCTTTAGACTGTATTACAAAAAACTAGTAAACAGTAGTTTAGAATAACTGATATAGCTATTAGTATTTCGCTATGAAACTACGTGCTCAGAATTACTTGATTCACAATGCTAAGTACCATACTATTGATAATGTACGAGCGAGAATAACTGGATAATTTAATCTTTGTGATGTCTTTCACCTGTATAGAATTTAACAATATTTATATAGAACGTAAATATTAAAATCTGCTCTTTCTGTAAAGACTAAACTGTAACCTCGAAAGTAGTTTGTTTTCTGCATACAGCATGGTAGCAAATGGGATTTTTATTATCTCTCTCAAAAGAAAAAAATCACTATAATAGAATACATTCCACCCTGTGTATAGAAGGCATTTATTTTGAATTAATGTCAAAAACTGTCAGTAATAGCCACATCAATTTATGAACAAGTGTCTATTGTGGTTAGTCTTGAACCACAAGAAAAGCTACTTAATTACCATGATCATGTAACAGTTACAAATCCCACTACAGCTCCTACAAATAACATTTTTTTCTTTCTAAAGAGTAATATAATGAAACATAAAACTGACTACAGTGTTAATTGGGATTAAAGTAAACAAATATCATGATGGAAGATTAATTGTACCAAAGAACAATTTATCCTACCTCATTATTTTGTACAAAAATTAAATAATTACATATATAAATTGTCCAATCTTTAATTATTGTCTGCAGAAAAATCACACTCAATACAAGTTTGTACTACTGAAAATTATAGAATTTATCATTTAGAATATATTATCAGTAGATAATTCCTAATGGATAAGAGGATATGTCTCTCAAACTTACTTGGGGGCCATACCCTTACCTCAATGAAAAGACGACTAAACATATCATAAGAAGAATAAAAACTTTTCAAAAATTTAAATTGATGAAAAAGATGGAAGTTAATTTGTTGATACACCATGTTTTATAAATAAATATTCACTGAAAAACTAGTACTTGTTTCACTGGAAGAAGTTGTACTGGAAAGTAAGAAATTTGATTGGTTTGTTTTTGGGTTAACATTCCAACATATTAACTACTTAGCTCATTACCAAAGAAACCCAGTACTGTAATATAAATGCAATTAAATAATTAACATGGGCTTCATTACAATGGGCAAATATTAAATTTAAATTTCCAAAATTAGGTTTAATAACTTGAATAGCCCAAAAAATTATTTTCCTATAAATGTGCAAACTTGAAATAATAAATTAACCCAACAAATATTACATCTCAAACAGAACTCTAACCAGTATTTACAAAAAACAACAATAATCTGCTTTTTATTATTAATATGGCAGTTAACAAATATTTACATCAAGAAACAAGGCAAACTGTTCTTGAATTGATATGCTAAATTCACTCATCTGCAGATACTTTTGTTACTCAACCTTTTCATCTTCAGACGCAGTTATAATCAATTTATGTTTGTTTTAACAATCCAAATAAATGTCAAATATTTTTTGGGCAATCTACAATGGTAAAACAATCAAATAATAACTATAGTAACAGTTACAGAATAAGTAAATCTAAAACTATGAAATGTTTAATAATTTTTGTATTTACCATGTAGAAAGTAAAATTACATTTCAAATTATTTAGGACAAAAAGAAAAGCAACTGACTATATCAAAGTCACAAATTAAATTACCCTAATATATAATAAACCTTTATAAATGAATTTCTCCAATAAAATAAGGTAATTAAGCACTACTACATTTTGGGCTTATAATACTTTTTATAAAAATAAGATCATGATTTATACAGAATTATCCAGAAAATTACATATAAAATAAAGACATAATTTATGAGATATTTCATGAGCTTATATTCAAAGTATTATTCTTAGTATCTGTTCTTTGGTATCACATGCATGAATGATACATTCAGCTGAGTAAAATGAAGTGACAAGTTTAAAGACTCGGTTCTTCAAATTACACGCTGTTCATAAAGAACAAGGGTATTACCATAAGATGACACTTTCAAGAACAAGGACTGAAGGTGATTACAATATGGTACTAATCTTAAGATACTGCTAGTACTTAATGAACATCTTTGAATAATTTTGTTATATATGATATGAAATTGGATTTATTTCATGATGTCAACATTGATAAGTTGCACTAAATAAGCTCTGTTAAAAAAAAATCAACACGTTAAAGTTGAATGCATAGCTTAGAAGGATGAAATAATTTATAAACAGAAGAAATTGATAAAACATGTTTAAGTAGAAAAAAAGTTTCTTTAAGCAAAAACACCTAATCTTGAGTTCTGTCAAATTCTAAAATAGGTTTTCTTGTGTATATGTCTCGTAAGATATGCTCATTATAGTATGTTCCCCTAATAACATTTAACACTAAAAAAAGTATATGTAACTGATAATATGTAAATAATAACATACACATTTAATGATGTGACTTTTTAAAAAGTATTCAAATTATTAGTAAAGAATACCTGTGATAATATTGAAAGGTACTATAATGTATTCATCCTACTGTTACTCTCAAGGTACCATTATCGAAAGCTTAGATGAGCTGTGATATACCAGGTTGAAAATAGACTGTTCACCGATGCAGAGTGTGGCAACTAAAACTACTTTAAATCACTGCTAGTTTTAGACCACAAGTATGATATTACAGGGCATATTGAGGATCCCAGCTAATAAATGTATTACTATATTGCACAAGTCACAAAAGACTGAATGGTGAACTATGAAATCCCAAAAATCCTCATAAAGCTTAAGCTTATTTTAGTTTTGAAATTACCCAGCTTAAATGAAATTAAGAGATTCAACTAAAATGAGATAGTTAGTTTATTGAATAACATACACTTAGTTTGATGGAGGTATAATTTAGTAAATAACATAATGTGCTTTTTTTACCTAATCTTTCTTGAAGTTTAATTTTTAGTATTTCAATAACTATCACATTTTGCACACTATTATATCCTAACTACATTCAAGTTGGTTAAAAAGTAGTAGTGGACAGAACTAAAAACCCTCCAAATTTTAAAGAAGCTACACATGTTTATAAATGATTAGTTTGTGATGCACATCTTCTCAAATTAAACATCCATTTCTACTAGTATGTAGACTGGGAAACCACTAAAGTTATATAATGAGTAAGAACATAAATAACATATAAATCGCCTTAAGTGTTACAAAGGTTAAAATAATTTCATACAATATAAATACTTGTCTATCAATTGTTTTGTTATTTCCAGAAAATCTGGTAATACATATCAATAAAAAAATATCTTTTAAATAGATAAAAAATCTGTGCAATTACATATTGTATAAATTTACAGTCTTCTGTTTTTTTTCACATTTTGTTGTACATCTTATGTGGTAAGCCAGGAAATATAGAATCACACAGATGCATTGGAATATGTTAATGAAGAAGTAAATCATTAATAACCTTTCCAACATGCTGATTATTGAAAGGACAGTAATTAATATATACCGTTGTGAACAAATACCAAACATCAACTTCTCCAACATACAACTGACATGCTAGAAACCAAGAATTACCTATTAAAATTCTGAATCATTTGTTAAAATATTCTAAATAAGATAATATTGAAGTAGAAGTGGAAAATGTTTAATTATTTAGTACAATTCATTTTAAATTATCAAATAAATGTGTGTAAGTAGAAAAACTTAACTCCAGGTAAAAAAGAACAATGTGGCATTTTCTAAAACAGTGTATATTGCATATCAAGATACCTTTAATTGTAACAGTCCATTGAAGCCAAATTCCATTACTATTGAGATTAAAAAGTATTAAAAAAACAAGATCTTCTTTAACAAGTATATAACAAACAGATTATAGACATATAATAATGTGGAACACATGAGATAAGTAGTATACTATCATTTCAGAGAGTGATACTTACAGTGTAGGTTGAATTGCCTGATGCTATGGCTCTCATGTATAACAGTTCCTAGTACTAAAAACTTTTTAATAACTGATAAAAGAGAATAGTAAGTAATAGAACAGCACCATAACTTATGTTATGGTGGAATGGGTAGAAAACCAAACTGTGAACTAAAAACAAAAATAATTTTATTTATGTATCTTTTTTAGAAGCAAAAAAATGAGGTTTAAAACACACGTCCATTTAACAATTTTATCTGAATATTTATTATGCAAGGTGAAGTTTCAAATACAAAATATCTATGTACAAACATAAATTGTAAGTGTAGTATTATTAATTAGCACATAATGTAAAGCAAAAAAATATTAAATTTATGTGCAAACAATACCAATATCACACAACTTACCAGTAAGCATAGCCTATATTATATAGATGATTTATTGTGAGTGTGCCTCTGTGTTAGCATCCATTACCCACAGACAGCTGACTCAATTACCATACTTTTTTGTATAGTAACTGTTCAAAAGTGTACTTGGGATATTTGTTTTAGTTTGTTCTTTTTTGCCAGAGAAAGAGGAGAAAAAAAACCCTTGAAACACAGCATGCTTCCATTTTTGTACCGACTTTTGGCCTTGAATTTAAAAACAAGTACTTTATCAGCTAAATGAATCAATTATTACCTTTCACAAAACAGGATAGATAAATAGCATCTAACGACATCATAAGGAATTTAATAACAAACAAAATGAGGAAGAGGAAGATTAACATTGTTCTTATAAAATTTTGTCCTCCTTAATGTATATCCTCAGCTACTATTCTGAACTCAAAACCCAAATCTTTGTTTTATGTATAACACACCCACTGATGAAAAATATGTAACAATTTCTAAGTAATTTTGAGTTATTCTTTTTGTTTTCCATACCATATCTGTGAATGTGTGAGGTCATGAAGATGTTTCTCACAAAACCAAGTGCTCTAAGCAAAATGTACAGCTAGACCATAAGAATGTTGTTAATTAGGCAGCATTGCTACTGATGTTATATTTATGAAAATATACATATAAATGTTTCAAATTAACTTACCTCATTGCAAGATTACTTCCATCTATTACAATATGTCTCAGGTTTGAACTGTCATTTCGACTGTTTTGATGTATGGTGTCACTTCCAAGATTGGTAACATCATCAGAGGAACATGTTCCTTCTGTTTCCCGAGATGTGGCACCAAGCCTGATGAGCTCAGCCAGAAGTTCATTTTGACCAGCTTGTGGTCCTAGTTTCTGTAGTGCAGTCTGAACCTGGAGTTCTGTATAACCCAACTTCAGCGCAAATTCCACCCGGCTAGCATAGTTAGGGTGTGCGATCAAGGACTGCAGTTCCTCAGGGGTTGTTACATATTCTGCGTACTCTGCCTTCAATGTATCAGAGACTGTCCGGCTAACATCATCATGTCCGTCCCGCGGACTGGCATTTTCACCATTTTCATAGTCAGAGTCATAGCTGGAGTCCTCAGATTCTAGTACGCGAGTTTTAGTACTCATTCCAGAACAACTAAGTTCAGGGTTTTTTCCTGTATCCTTTAACTCCTCAGAATGTTTATTTTTACTCTTTCGCCGGACAATTTCTTGGACATTGTAATCCAGAACTTGTATGGCCTTTTGGACACTGCTCTCAAGTCCACTGACAACCACCATATTGTCTTCTTGAAATGCCACTTGACAACAAGATCTCATCTCAATCCGATCCTTTATATGAAGCAGTTCTTGATAGACATCTTCAGCATATTGACATCTCTTCTCACAACGACTGGGACTTTCAGCAATAGCTGATAGTATGTATTCCTATAAAGACATATGCAAACTAATATTAGGTCACAATATTATAATAATAACTGTTTTTTTTTACAGAGCCATTTATTCTTACACAATCAACTTTAGTCATCTGATCTGCAGTGACTGATAAAAAACATATTTTAAGGTATAAACTGCCTAAACGGTTTGGTGAATACCTTAGAAAACTAGATAAAAGCTAATAGTTGTAAAGAAATAACATTTTACTGATGAAGTAATTTATGAAAAATACATGTGGTTTAGACTCCCTTTTATGCTGTAAATATTTAGCTCTGACTTTCTCTGAGTTTAAAACACTTGAATGTAAATTAGTTTGATAACAATAACACTTGGAAGCTCTTTCTAAATAAATTATAATCTCCTTTTTGACACAAAAAAGTTTTCTTTACCTTTTCAAGTCACTGTTTTGTTTGTAATGAATTATATATACAAATTTTTAAATTTTTTTGAAGCACACTATATTTTTATATAATAACACCATGTACATAGTTTTACCATCATGTCACTTAAGTATGAGTCAACATGAACAATATCAGTCTTCCAAGTTCACATTATAGTCGTTTCTAGAACAATTATCTTCCGATGCAGAAAGAATTTTTTGCAGTCATTAAAAACATGACATTTTGAATTTCTTTTTTAAATCTTAATGAAGTAAAATTTATTGCCAATAAGAAAATTCCAACTTTTTAAGGGGAAAACAAAACTGAATTAAGAAATCAATGTTCTTGAAGTTATTTGTATAGGTCAATGACTGCAAAAGAAAAGCTTCAGAAAAAAGAAACATTTTCAGAGAAATATGCTACAATAATATCAAACTCATCATACTTTGGTGAATAAAAAAAGAAAAATCAGTTCTAGAAAAAGTACTAATAGAAACTACTACCCCCATGTGACAGTGACATGAAGTGTATCTACACATTACTTTCAGTATAAAGTCAGATACTTGTTTAATTTTACTTGGCTAGTTATTTGATAATAACATGTTGTATAAAATTTGAAATGAATTATATGGAGAATGAAGAAACTAATTTGTTATTGTAACAAAAAAAAAGTTTTCATTTTCGTCTACCAAAATATATTTAACAACTGAAGCGCCACCTACTATGCTCCACCCTCACCAGCCTACCTGTTGTGAATCGCTCTTGTGGTCAGTAATGGTGACGGATCGAGACTGTATGGTAACTTTCTGACCTTCACCTTGAGAAGTCATGGCAAAATATTATGTTATTTGGACGTGTACATGCCCTGTTGGTTAAAATATCTAATACATAACTTCACAGCGCACAATCCCACGTTTCTAACAATCCATCAACTTGCACACTCAACAGCCCTCTCGCGACTCGAGCACCTGAGCAACTGCTGCTAAACTCGAACATCCTGGAGTACAGGTTCACGGTGCCAGGCTGCAGTGGTCCAACCGGGACAAGGGCAGGTTGGTCGGCCCGAGGGCATCCTGTATTCACGGCCTGACAACGGGACGCTTGTTTACCTGCCTCTACAACTAGTGTACTGTCGACGTGCGTTTAAACGTCATTCGTTTCGCGGATATTCCATAGCGTGATGCAGATACATTTATTGCTAAAAGATTTTCACTTATTGCAGTGGTGTAGGAAGGAGTTGCTAAATGGAAGTGCTTGGCTAGACACATATTTGACGAGAGATTGAAAGTATACGGAACTGCTAAAAGCAGCTGAATCTAGAGGGGTCTGGGTGCATGTCCCCGGAGAAAAGTAATAAAATAATATAATTTACCGTTGCTATATAAGTAAAATATGTGGAGGTGATGTAGTACCCCTGGTTCTTACGCCTCTGCACTGTAACACAATCATCTTCGTAAATTCAAGACTACAATTGTATTCAATTCTTACCACCCTATTTACGGTCGATCTATAACAGTTAGCAGCGATTAATAGAGGTTAATCTATTAAGCAAAGGTTAGAGCTGGAGATAATTCAATGAAACGTTTGAGAATATTTTAGTTAAAGCCACACAATCTGCATCTTAACAGAATCGTAAGACGTCTTATCAAAACTATAGTTACATCGTAGGAAATATGTACATTTAATGCTTTACACTGTCACACGACTCTCTCTTATCCTCTCTATTATTATTTTTTTAAAAGAAAAGCTTGATTCTCAAAGAATTAACAAATCTGGTTTGAATAAACTAAATCGTATAACTAGTTCTAACTGAATCCATGCTCATCTACCAAAAATATTCAACCAGATAATTTATATGAAACGAACTATGCAAGTATACACACATTTTGAAAAAACAAAAACAAAAAATGCAATTTTATTTCCAAACAGTATAACTGATATCTAGAACACTGAACGGGATTTTTAAAGCCCTAGACGACTAAAGAGGGACTGTATGATACAAAGAATGATTTATCGGCTCACAGGAAGAACGAGGTGTAAGAGGTACAAAGAGAACACAAGTTTTGTTATCATAAACATATCGGTGACGTCAAATAAACAGTAACACAACTAAATATGTACGATTTGAGAAGAGAAAGATAACAAAATGCGTGTGTGGTATGGGGGGGGAGGTGTTATATGTGGATTATACAGGATGTTCGGAAAGTCACTGTGCAGTTTTGTAATCATATTTTATTCAGTCTATTTCAAGCCAGCAACTGATAGCGGTGTTTAGAAACAAAATAAGAAGGATCCAGGCCTGTATTGATGCAAACGGGGGTCACTTTCAACATTGTTTATAATTGTCATTTATATTTAACACCTGTATTCTATATTGAAACATGTCTGTTAATAAATATATAAATACACAGTGACTTTCCGAAAACCCTGCACTTGTGGTGAAAGAACAGATACTATGTTTGTTAAGATGGACAACAAGGATTGTACGTATGTTTTACAAAAGACAGAAGAAAGAAAGCATTTGTGGTGTAAAAGATAGATCTGTGTGGTTTAAGTCGGGGAACAGAAATAGTTATTTGTATTGTAACAGACAGAAGATAAGTGCGTTGAAGATGATGCACAATATATGATGTTTGTAAGATAGAAACAAAGTATATATGTATGATGTAAGATTATTTGTTTAGTTTGTTTTTGAATTTCGCGCAAAACTACACGAGGGCTATCTGTGTTAGCCGTCCCTAATTTAGCAGTGTAAGACTAGAGGGAAGGCAGCTAGTCATCACTACCCACCGCCAACTCTTGGACTACTCTTTTATCAATGAATAGTGGGATTGACCGTACATTATAACACTCACATGACTGAATGAGCGAGCATGTTTGTTGTGACGGGGATTCGAACCCGCGACCTTCGGATTACAAATCGAGTGCCTTAACCACCCGGCCAAGCCGGGCCATATAATGCAAGAAAAAGGATGTATGAGAAATATGACAAAGATCAAAACAATTATAATAAAACTATGAATTATTTAATAATGAAACAAATTACGTGCGATGTTAGGATAACGAGAATTGGCTGTGTACGGTGCAATACCAACCACTTAACTGTATGATAAGAATCGAGTAAACAAACGTCCAAATTAATTCGAATCAAAGTACGTAAAAGTCAGTGTCGGACAAAGTGAGAAACAAGTTCATTAGTTTTATTGACTTTGTAAATATGAACACAGCATATACAGTTCTGTAGATACCATTTTTCGTTTCTAGTACTTTCAATAGGATTTTGTTTTAGAGCAAAACCATATTGGGCTATCTGCTTTGTCCACGTGCGGTATCGAATCTCGAAATTTAGCGTTGTAATTACGTAAACTTACCATTATCCCACCGTAAGATGAATATTTCATCGACAGTTATTCGGTTGTTTTATATTTTTGTCTTTCATTGACTTTTTAAACCGACGTATTTTCCTAACATCACGTGTTTCTTAGTTTCCGATATTTGTACAAGCTATCCGTGCTAGCCATCATCATACTTTTGAACTGATACACAAGATCGAGGGAAGCCAGTTAGTTAGTCAACATTTTTCACCAGCAAATCTTGGACTACTCTAATCAAATAGTGTGATTTTTATCTTCATTCTTAGAACGTATCCAAGCACAGCCCCAACGCGCGGAGCGTGATTTTGAAGGAACAGGACGCAAAAGTTGACACTTGGATTCAAAGTGAGATACACTAGCCCAAAGGCCACGCCCAACCCATACAAGTTCTTACACCATATCATTGAAAGTGAAATGTTAACATTCGCACTCTTTTCTATGAACAAATAAAAGTATGTGTTTTGCTAGAAAACTGGTACAAAAAAAAAGCTGTTTATACTGTGAGCATGTATTTGTCTCATACATACAAAACGATGGAGTGATACAGATTATTAAAAGCCAGAGTCTGAAGCGCCACTAAGAGCTATCGTTCACACTTGCACTGCCGCATCCGCTATAACATATACAAAACAAGCAAAACAATTCTACTACAGATTCATACGAACAAGGTAATTGGTTTTAGTTATGTTTCCCATCATCCTCCTAAAGGTCATATCTTCTTCTGTATTGTAACAAAACTAGATGACTAACAAGTTTTTTACTACTTAAACTGATCAGTTTTAAAGTGTTATATTTTACGTATTTTATTTGTAGAGCTATACACAATAATCAAGATCTCTACACATTATATCCACCATTTTTCGAAAATTCAGTTTTAAAACACCAGATAGCTTTCTTATACGGAATTTGAATTGTTATTTAAAATGAACTCATAAAATATTAAATTTATAGATATATATTATTTATAGTCGATGAATACGACAGAGAATGTCATTCTTTTCTTTTAATTTCATTGAAATTTGATGACACATATGCTGCTAATAAAACTGGTTTCCATACTTGTTTGTTTGAGGAAAAGTTACACACACTTCTTTTTCTGTATATGATATTAACTGCACTACAATAACTAGAAAAATAACATACATAAAATATTTTTCTTGTTTTATTTTCAAAAGTTTTTTTCATGTAATTCGCCCTCCCTAAACTGTGAACTATACAATAATTTAAAAAATAATTTAAAAAAGTTATTTTTACGTTTATAACCCAGAATAACGTTTCTTCAACAACTGAAACACATTCCAACGAAAGTGAAAAATGTATACTTTATATATTTCTCGTCAATATTTGGAATTCTTTGTAATATTATACAGTTACTACAAAGAACTTGTATTACAAATGTACGAAATGCATGGGCGAGTAAGTGGAACAGATGTTTAATCACTTTCTGCAGAAAAATGTTAATTCGCTTAAATACAATTAATATGCAGTGTATATTGAATTACTTTGACACTTACACTGTTTACAACAAATAAATAAAAAATAAGTTAAATTATTATTATTCTCTCAAACATATTTAATACAAAAATTGTACTTTACCAAATGACAGTACTTTCTATAGTTGTAAATCAGTAAGATTCGTTGACAATATATAAAATAAAGGATCAAAAGACACGCCCTGAAAACTGAATAAAACATAGATTGTAACATCTATAATGTAGGATTACCTTGCGTATCTGATTTCTCCACACAAGCAACAAACGCTCTCTTAGTTATTCTCATGTTGTATGATGTTTACCTCGTCTCTACTGTCACATACTTTGCCCTTACCGTGACGCTAACATGTATTACCCAAGTTTCCATTATCTAGTTCCGGCTTCGTTGATAAAGTGGTCGTTTGGACCGGTTCACTGGCGACCGTGCCTTATCCTCCCCCCACTCCTGTTGACTATGACTTCCAACTGTGACGTCATGTACAGTCGATGTTTATGACGTCACCGAACCGGAACTAGTGACAGATCATAGGGTTTACTTCAGCTGTAGAGCAGTTATCTTTGTTTTACTGATACATCTAACATACCTAAGCGAAGTGAATAACCTTCAACTGTTTAGGGTTAGTTTCTGTTCGCCAAGTTATTTTTAAAAATCGTCGACTAAAGATCACTATATAATATTTAAAATTTATTAGTTATATTATCCTCTATATTACTTCATATTGTATAACAAACGGTAATTCCAACACTTACTCGGTGCTTATTTCTTGAACTTCAGGTAACCGGTACAATCAGTTTATGTTCACTTGACGAACACCGTCCAGTACAAAGTTCTACCACCTACTTGAGTTAACAACGCTGCAACAGGAACTACTAGTTTACCAGTTACTACAGCATGTATGGAATGTGCATCTAAACCAGGATGTCCTCAAAGGAAGATGTCGAAATTTAAAATATTATGAAATTATAACGTAAACATTCAACACACATTATTCTCAGATATATATACCTTTTGATTATGATTTGTTTGACGCGAGTCAGTTTAATTACTTAAAATACAAATTATTACGTCTCCGCAGAGAGACATACTGTTTTTGTACGATTCTTTATTTCTCTATTCTTCCAAATACTTTCCAGTAGGCCACCATTCCTTCATTTCTCGGCGGACTGACTTGAAACTTGTATGATTATAAAACTTGGTAAAATACACTCAGACACCTTTTCATATTTTTTATTTGGGCCTGTACGGTCACATTTCCAGCAAGGAACATGAAAATTGATACAAAATTAAATATCCATGCGCCCAACACACTGACATACAACAATGTTGGATTTCGCCATTTGTAGGAGGGCTGGGCTCACAAAAGAAGAAGAATTTTGAAGGGTTTGGTCAATTTCCCGTCCATATCTTGGGACTTAGTACAAAGATACTTTACTACAGGTTCTGTACACTGATAAACAAAAATGGTGGACTTGCCCACTTTTAATGGGGCCAAATTACCACAAAAAATATAATTTTAGGGTTTTTGACAATTACTCTGCCGTATTTCGGTCAAATTCCATTGGAATTGGTACAAAAATATATTTTTATTGGTTCCAAACACACACACACACATATATATATATATATATACAACTTAAAATTTTTTAACTTTTGCTCAATATTTCAGCTAGAAAAACACAATTTAGGGTTTTCGTGAACTATTTACGTGTACGACACACTGCTAACACGATATTTGGTAGAAAGATATTTTCTTGCAGGTCCCAAGCAGTGATATAAACAGTTTTCGATTTCTCTACCTTTTTCATTCTAATTTATTTTAATCGTTTCAATAGTGATCAGGATATATAACTGTACAATGGAAAAGACGTGGACCTTGTGCAGTACAAGGTCACCAAAATACGAAGTTAAAATACAAAACACCTTTTCGTTCACCACTAGGTAGATAAATTATGTTTGTTTGTTTGGAATTTCGCACAAAGCAACTCGAGGGCTATCTGTGCTAGCCGTCCCTAATTTAGCAGTGTAAGACTAGAGGGAAGGCAGCTAGTCATCACCACCCACCGCCAACTCTTGGGCTACTCTTTTACCTACGAATAGTGGGATTGACCGTCACATTATACACCCCCACGGCTGGGAGGGCGAGCATGTTTAGCGCGACGCAGGCGCGAACTCGCGACCCTCGGATTACGAGTCGCACGCCTCACGCGCTTGGCCATGCCGGGCCCAGATAAATTATGAACTATTAATAATAACTTTAAAGTACTGTAACTATATAAGTGTTACGTAAAAGTTTTCAACAAAAAAGGAGCTCAAAGTCAATCATAAATAATTTATAAGTAGATTGCCACTTCAAACGATATACATAACAACTATACTCCTAAAAAGCACATAACGTAGTATTTCATATTCTGAATTTATTACTTCTTTTGTCTCAACGTGGCCAGGTGGTTAGTTAGGGCTCTCGACTCGTAATTTGAGGATCGCGGATTTGAATTCCCGTCACACCAAACATGATCGCCCTTTCAGCAGTGGTGGCGTTATATGTGCAGTCAATCCCACTATTTGTTGGTAATAGAGTAGCCCAAGAGTTGGCGGTGGGTAATAATGACTAATTGCTTTCCCTCTAGTTTTACACTGCAAAATTAGGACGGCTAGCGCAGATAGCCCTCATGTAGCTTTGCGCGAAATTCAAAAACAAAATTACTTGTTTTATGATACTGTACTTTTATTATATTCTTCCTCACGTAATTATTACAACTTGAAATTAACGTGGTTTTCAGTGCTAAGAATATATACGTTTTTTTTTTCCTTTTGTCATTATAAGAAGCAAGAGGGGTTAGGTTTCTGAAAGCAGTACCTTGAAAATACTGAATTCTCATTAATCACAGCGACTGGAAGTTGGCTTTGAAAATGAACCTCTAAAATATACTACTACTTATTTGTGATTCAACTATACAAAGGGGAAAATATACAAGTTGTGAAATTGAGTTCGATACAGTAATTCCCTAAAATTTCAATTTTTCCATGTGAAAAGTAGAGTTGTTTCAAATCAATCATATGCAGTTATTCCTATATTTTAACAACAGTATGGCACAAGAATATGGAACTATCTCGTGATAATAGCTCGTTCAATACTTATGATATCAATACTGTCGTAAACTTGTATTTTCAGCATTTTAATTTAGACGTTATCTAGAGGACACGTGATGATAAGTTACCTATAAAGTTTGAGAATAATAACTGAAAGGCTTTGCGAAATGTATGGAAATAAGGCTACATGACAATACAATTGAGCCGGTCAGCTGGTAGCAGTGAATCAGTGTCAGTTATCGTATGTATTCAGTTATTCGAGCGATTGTTCGAGAAATATATTCTCAAGCCGGCTGGTATGGGAATTAGAATTTTATTTTAATTAATGTTCAAAACAACGTTTCGACCTTCTTAGGTCGTCTTCATTTTTACTTTAAGTGCGCTTCTCGTCATTACGAATTACTTCACCAAAGAGATTATGAGAAGTGTACATTTGTAGTGTTTCTTTGTGTATTGTGTTATCTGTTTAAACTCCAGTATGCCTGAACTTACCTACATTATGCCATTGTTAACATTCCTAATATTAGCCTAATATTAATAACCTTTCAAGTTGCTCTATTAGGCCCCACTTTTCGTAGGAGTGTTAACCGAATAAGTTCATGCGATCTCAACGAAACTGAGAAATTTAAACCAAAAAAATAATCAGTGGATGAAACATTTCTTTCATCCAACAATGCCGAAAGGAAAAAAAAAAAAAAAACAACAAATCCCTAATTTGGTGAAGATAAAACTGTCCAAGAATTTTAATCAGTGTGCAAAGATCATCGATAATTTACAGAATAAACTGCTAAAAGCTATGTTAAACGTTAACCTGAAGATGACCCAAGAAGGTCGAAACGTTGTTGTGTACTTTATTTTAATTAAAGTTTCAGTACTCATACTATCTGTCTTGAAAATATATTTTTACTTCAAGTGGGTTTCTCATCATCACGAATTATTTGAGAACTAGTAAAGTTTACTTTTACATTAGTCGTATTAACAATAACAATGTATTTCTGTATGAACACGAGTTTTAAACATACGTCTACAAGTTATAACAGTGTACGGAGAAAGCAGTTTGCAGAAACGATGAGGAGGAAATAAGCTGATTTGTTATTACTACATGAACTGGGTTTACATTTTTTTTCGCTGAATATTTTTAAAAGAACTATGTACGACAATAAATGTCAGAAGAAGGGGGAAAGGAATATAGTACATTGGGTGAACTTTAAATTTTGACACGACTTCATTGCAATATGAAAGATTTACTGGAGTTAATGAAACAGTTAAAACAATTTACGAGGACTCAATAGAAAATTAAAAGAAGCTCAAGACGAAATACCGAAAATCAGAAGGCAGAAAAAAAAACAACAGAAGAATAAGAAAGCATGGAAGGCACACCAAGTTGTGTTTGAAATCATTTTCTGAGTGAGAGTGAACAACAAATTATTCTTCTTGTTGCCATTGTAAAGAACCAGCTTCGACAATATTAAGTAATCTCCTAGCTGCTAGCCATAACAAGTATCAAGCATTAGCAGGGGTCTTGTCCAACAGGTATGTGGTGAAACACCAGATATAAATATTCAGAGCAGAGTTCCACAACAGGGTATGGAAGAAGGAAGGCCAAAGTTATAGAAGATTTGGACCAGCTTACTCAAATATCTTACCTGGACGACACTTATGAAATGATAGATTCATTGACACTTGACCAATTTACAAATACCATAACAGATGAGGATATGTGAATTAGGCTGAAGCAATGTAATTGTGCATATTTCAAAGAAGCTCTCCAGTTAGCGATGGAGTTTAAATCTATTAAAATTACAGACAAACAAGTAAAGCTACCATCTAGAAGTTGTAGGGTCAACAGATCAAATGGTACTGAAACACAACTGTTACTTAAAGTGAAGGAAATAAACCACACACCAATAAGTATTTCAAGTGCAAGTTGGCAGGGCATATTGCCAGGAACTGTATAGAATAAGAACTACTACCAAAGGATACCACAGGGAAGGAATTGTTATAAATGTAGGAAACCTGTTTATTACAGTCAAGACTGTGAGGAATCAACAGTTGTTGATATACCAAGGAGGTAATACTCCAAACACAAGTCTTTGAGCCAAATCAAAGAAACAACAAAAGGCTAACCAAACCTTGTGAAACAGGAATTATTCAGACTGAAGTATCAGGCATGTCCTTAGGTATTGATGGTTGGAATAGTTCTCATGGATGTGAAATATAAAGATGTCATATACAACTTAACCAAAGAAAAAATTAAATCAGCTTGTGATATGAGAAAGAGGTGAATGGGGCCACTGTGTTTGATTCAGTATGTAAGCCACATCTCAGCAAAATATGAATATATGAGGTTCTTATATTCTATACAACAGAGAAGTACTTTGGAGCTATGAAGATAAGGAAACCATAATTGTGTCAGACAGTTAGGAGCAACCAGAAGAATCTGACATACAGTGACATGGATAATCAAGTTAGATGAGAGGATAAACTTAAAGATACCATTTGATCCAATCCTGGCTGAGTGTCTCAACAGCTAAGGCATGTGGATGAGGAACTGAATACCAAAAAAGAGAAACCATATGTAAAGCGAGGAAGCTGAAGAGGATAATCACACCAATGTGGATATACTGAGGGAGAAGGTATATCTCAAAAATCCATCAGATCAGTGGAGTGTCTCAGAAAGGAGGTACATGGTGGATGAGTACTGTAAAAGAGTTGTAAGTATACGATGAAGGCAAGAAAACAGGGCATGGAATAAACAGATAAGATTATCAGAGTCAGCCTTCCCCATATGGACAAAATGATCTGAGGCATATGTAGGATGAGGCAAGTTACCACCCACTTGTAATTCAGACACAAAAAGTTTAGCATGAACCTTAATGTCAGAAGGAAGGAAAACAAAATACTGAGAAGAGGGAGTTTAATTTAATAAAAACAGAACAAAATTAAATCAGGGAAATTGATGAAACAGAAAACATTTGAGAAATCATGTATTAACAGAATGAGTTAGGTTTAGCATATTCTGCAGGAAAGGCATGGCATAGTCAGGTGGAGAAAAAAAGGCTGTTGAAATCCTTGTCATGATGAATAGGTTCAACAGAATTAGGAGGAAATTTAGCAATATCAGGAGAAAATGCTCAACTCATGTAATGATTAATTTCCCCCCCAAAAAAGTGAAAAATTCCTCAGCTGAGTTTCCCCAACCTGAAGCCTGTGTAATGGCACTGAAAGTAGGTGGTTGATTCTCTAAAGTGATTATACAGAATTAGAAATTCATCAAGCAACAATGAATTATTAGAAGAAAAAAAGACAAACAAAGAGAAGTTATCACATAAAACTACAAAAATAAACTATTGCAAAAAATATTTCCATTACATATGAAGTATTTAAAAAAAAGCTTCAATAGAGCACAATAAAAAAAAACATCAGCACTAGAGGAATGTCTAAAGAGAATAAATAAAGTGAGTTGCCCATCAGGAGGAAGCATCACACTCCTATTAGTGGAGGGTTATTGCATGAAACACAACTGAACCACAATGACTGTGAGGCATTTCAGAACACAAGGCTTGTGGCATGCAAAACATTTTTTGCATATA
Source organism: Tachypleus tridentatus (assembly GCF_004210375.1). Lineage (NCBI taxonomy): Eukaryota > Metazoa > Arthropoda > Merostomata > Xiphosura > Limulidae > Tachypleus > Tachypleus tridentatus. The sequence goes on from NC_134834.1 coordinate 41,015,055, forward strand.
CAAGGCAGCACTAAACAAGAGTGTATGTCTATATATACATACATACATGTGAAAAAACATCACTGATAACCAAATGTAAGAACTCTGCAAGGTAAAAATGTAAATATGACTAAAGGAATCATGAGAATAAGAGTAGCTTATAGCTAATAATTATTACTATGAAGAAGAAAACCTCCTAAGTCAAATCATAATGTGTGGGACAAAATACTGACGATGGGTCAAAGTAGAAGTTCATATGAAAGACTACCAAGAAAAGTAAGATAATTAGAAGAAATGACCTTGCTAAAAAGGCCTTCCTTAATTTGCTTAGAGTATATCTTTAGTCATGTATTTAATCTTTCAAAATTTTCATACAGGTATTCCGCATGTAGTAAGAAATTATTTTAATTGAATGCCAATAAGTGGTAAACAGACTAATCCTTTTACTTTACTGGCATATCTCTAGCAGCTCATATCACTATAGTATGTGGATACATCTTTCCACCCCTTTAGTTAAAAAGCAAAATTTTAATTTTTTTTTTATAGATCCTCAGCGACACTCCAGTAGGTTACAAACTTTTACTTTCCTTAAGGGGTGAATTAGGTTAAGTAGGGATTAAGAAGAATTAGTGAGCCAAGTTATTCTTTTCAGTGAATCAAATAATAGTTGTGAGTGGAATAAAATTTGATCTTCATCAGTCATTGACTAGATGATTCAATAAGCACCAATTACTGTTTTATTGTGTCAGAAATTTGAAGGTTTGTTAAGGTATTTAAGATATAATTGGAATTTGAAAGAACATATTCAATACAGATTTTTCATAGAAACTTCTTCAGGATTTTGTGTATTTTTATATAGTTAATTTGTTGTGTAAAAACAACGTAAGTTTTGGTGGATATTTTTCTTTTGTAACAAAGACTCTAAAGCTCTCACACAAGAATTATATGTTTCCACAGGTTAGTATTTTTTCTTTCATTGTATTTAAAAAAGTTTATGTTGTGGTAGGGTTTCATGTTTTGTAAAAGAAATTTAGCTTCATTTGGCTACTGTTACTTTTACTTAAGAGTGAGTGCTGTACAGCTATAGAGCTCTGACCACTAATTCATAGATGTTTATATCTGCCAAATGCAAACTAGTTTTAAAAAATCACTTCATTTTAAGAGTGAAATATTGTTAATGGAGCACTGTTATTCATATTTGGTAAAGTTGTTTAGTGGTTGGTTGGTTGATTGATTTAGTGTTTTATGGCACAAAGCAGCTAGGCTATCTGCACCAAACATCTGGTAAAAAAGTTAAAAGTAAATTTAGTAAAATTCATAAAAGAAAATTAAGGTAAAACAAAATAAAGTTTAAAAAACAACAACACATAAATAGCATAAAACCAATGTTTACATCTAGTCTACAACATTAAGAGAAAAACTACAGTAATTCAAGTTGTAAAGGACTTTCTCTAGCATAACTGTAATTATCATAACTCGTCAGGAAAACTAACAGTTTTAAACCAGTATAAAAACCACTGTCAGTCACCTGAAGTTAGCCTTTCCAGTCATGGTTCCGAGTTATTTGACGTTATGGCCATTTTCAAAAAGGAAAGTAATGAAAAGGTTTTAAAAAACGTGTAGCAAAATTATAATAATAACTCGCCAGAATGACTAATGGGTAGTTCAAACAGCAGTGTTAGTCACCTGAAGTTGGCCTTTCCAGTCCTGGTTTCAAGTTATTTAATGTTATGGCCAGTTTCTAATTTCAAATCAAACTAGATGAGCTGTGATTTTTAAAAGGGAGCCACATTAAAATGGTGTGATGTATAAATTAAAAAAACTTAAGTAGCATTAAAAAAATTGATAGCCTTTACAAAACTAAAAACATTACCAAGGTGAACAGTGTCACCATTGCCAATGACACTGTCCAATGTTATGGATAAACCTTGGGACAAAACATGTCTAAAATGGTGTCGTCATTGAGAGTCATAATGATGGCAAGACAGTAAAAATGTGGCTTATTGTGACCTGAGTGTCAAACAAACAACACATTGGTGCATCAGTCCCAGATAAAAGAAAATGATGAGTTAAAAAATTGTGACCAATGCATAGTCTAGTTAGAACAACTTCCTCTTTCTGATCCTTATGGAAGCAAGACGACTAAAGTCCAATAGAAGGTTTTATTTGGAAAAGCTTGTTTTCACATTGCTCACTCCAAGTTGACTGCCAACTGGCACAGAGCCGAGTCTTGAATACAGGACTACAGTCCATGTATGGAACAGGCAAAGCGGTGATAGTGCCAGAGTAGACAGATTTAGTTGCAGTGTCAACTAGCTTGTTTCCGCGAATACCAATGTGGCCTGGTATACAGAAAAACTGGATAGAAATAGATGTTAAAGAGAAATGGGCCAGTTGGTTTTGAATATCAGTGAGAACAGGGTGAGAACTAACGTTGAAGCTATTACAGGGCCAGTATAGAACTAAGCAAGTCAGAATAAATAGTGCAATTTGAGTACTGCTTATCTTGTATGTGACCTAAGGCAAGAAAAATGGCATATAGTTCAGCAGTGAACACAGAAACTGCAGAGGGGATTCTGTGCACAACAACCCATGGCAGAGCTCTGCCATGTGTATAAATGAGAATGGAAGGATAGTTTGAAATATAATCAGCAAATAAAAGATGATACTTCCAATTGGGAGTATCTGTTTTTCTCAGATGACTGAAAGAAAGGTCACATTTGGGGACTATGATAAGCCATGGTGGGATGGGCTGACCAGTTGATACAGCAATGTTATACAAAGACAGACCCAATTCATCCAACTGCACCTGGATAAGAAGGCCAAAAAGAAAAATGGCTGATCATCTGTTTTGAAAAAGCATGGTCCAACAAGGAAGGAAAACACAACCCTAGGTGAGATGCTGTGTTAAGGATCATAGCTTTGAAGCACACAATAAAGACAGTTGCAAATGACAGAGATGTAGAGGAGGTTCATGAGACTCTGTGAACAAGCTTTGGACCGGGGAAGTGCAGAGCTGAAGTTCCTGATGATGAATGTGGTCAAGCTACTTCAAGGCTGAGGTCCTGGCAGAGCCATAGACTAGTCAAATAAGAACACAACATATCTTTAGCAAAGAAAATCAATCCACTCCTCCAGTAGTGGATGAGAGAGCATGAAGAATGTTCAGTGCTCTTGTACATTTGACTCACAGCTGCTTGATGTATGGTATAAAGGTCAGCTTATGGTCAAAGATAAGCCCCAAAAACTTTGTCTCAGAGACAACAGGTAGCAGAACTTCACTGACACAGAGTTCAGGATTGGGGTGAATAACTTATTGGCAGCAAAAGTGCATGCAAATGCTTTTAGAGAGAGAGAAGTTAAAACTGATTGAGGGCAGTCTGTAGCTGCTGCTCAATACACCTCATGCTCAATGACTGACACGAGATGTGAAAGTTGTCGACATAGAGCCTGTTTGCAACAGCAAGAGGGAATTATTCAGTGATGGCATTAATCATTATACTGAAAAGTGTGACACTCAAAACACAGCCCTGAGGTACTCCAATTTCCTGTAAAAAAGAACAGGAAAGTGTTGAAACTACATATGCTTGGAATCGTCTGTCCAATAAAATTTTTTAATATAAAATGGGCAAATAGCCACGTAACCCATGTAAATGGAGGTCTTGCAAAATGCCATATCTCCATGTAGTATAATAAGCCTTCTCAAGGTCAAAGAGTATTGATACAAGATGTTGTTTGAGAAAGGTTTCTCTGTTTGATGTTTCAAGTCAAATCAGGTGGTCCAAGGTGGAGTGCTGTCACTGGAATCCATACTGGGAGGGCAAGAGGAGGTTGTTTGATTCGAGGAACCATACAAGATGAACATTAACCATCCTCTCTAAGGTCTTATGGAGACAGCTCATTAAAGCAATTGGATAGGTAGTTTGAAAAAATCTTGAAATTCTTCCCAGGCTTAGAGAAAGGTAGGACAATAGCCTGGCACCAGCAAAAACATTCTCTTGCCAGATCCAGTTACAAACAATCAGATAAATAGCAAGAGAAGCAGGAGATAAATGGCACAGCATTTCATAGCGTATGTCATCATGTCTGACTGATGTACTGCCAGACTGATGAAGGACCAGTTTGAGCTTCATTAGTGTACAAAAGTACTTATAGTCATAGAGACAATCAGCTCGAAAGGAAAGAGGTGATTGCTGTACCCGAGTCTTGATAGCTAAGAAGGTGATGGATGAAACAGAAGTGCTAGATACCCAGCAAAAGCATACACCAAGAATACTGGCGATGCTCTGAATATCAGCTACTTCCTGGCCCTTAGAGAGCAAAATTTACAGAAGGACAGAATTATATTGCCCTCTGACCTTTCAAATATTGTCCCATATGTCTTTGGAATTGGTGGTAGAAGAGATGATGGTTGTGAACTTAATCCAAGATTCCTTCTGGCTTTGATGTCTTACCTGCCAAGCATGTGCATGGGCCTGCTAGAAAGCGATGAGCTTCAAGAGTGTGAAATACCTATGAAAAGTATCCCAATCTGTTTTTGAGCCTTCCTTGCCATGTGGTAGGCAGGATTCTATCATGGATGAGGACATCTTGGACAACGTGTCAAGGTTTGAGGAACACATAGAGCAGCTGCTTGTATAATACAGTCAGCCACTACTGCCAAGCAGTCATCTATTGATGGCTTACAGACAATGGCAGGATCAAGTTCTGCAAGAGCAGTGAAAGAGGACCAGTTGGCTTTATTCAGCTTTCATTGGGGCATGTAGGTCGGGTGACATTGACCATGGCCAATTTCTCTCAAAATATTACTACCTCGTGGGTTATTGTCAACCCTCCATGAAAAGTGGGAGAATAGTGAAGGGGAGCAAACTGAGAGATCAACAGAGTAAAGGACTGACTAGGTGCATGAAAATAATTAAAAGAACTAGTATTGAAAAGAGAGCATATGCTCTACACAGCAACCCCTCCCATCACATCAATATCAGTACTTCCCCAGAGGGAATTATGTCCATTTAAGGCCTCCCAAGATTAAAAAGGGAGATGGCAGCTGTTCAACAAGAGCATCAAGGTGTGATTGATCACAGGTCCCTTCAGGAGACAGGTGGAAAGAACAAACAACCTATTATTTCTGTACAAAGAAAACTACTGAAAAGTGACTGTAATGGCAGGTTTCAGAAATGGTTCCTATCAGGAAAGACACATGATGATAGGAAGGAATCAGTGTTTTGATGTCATCCAGATTAGAACATAAACCTCGACAGTTCCATTGTATCAAATTGGCTGTTTTTATTTGTGTAGGCAAATTAGATGGAGAGCCCTTCTGTTTTTGGCCACGTCTTTTTTTTTTTATTCAAGAGAGGTCTGTCGACCTCCATGGATCCTGCCCTGTTCAACTGGGCATTGGAAGAGGATTCCATTAACTGAGGACGTGAATGAATGATCATTTTGCATCTCGGGGAGGGAGAAGAAGATGTGTACCTGAGGAAATGCTTGTACCCAGAACCAAAGAAAGTGAATCTTGGGGTTTACTGGAATGAATGTTAGGGACAGAGATGGGTGTTGTAATTGATTCTTCAACTTTTTTAACCATGGAGGTCAAAAGTTTTTACATATGGTTTGAGAATGATTCTTGTGGAGGCATGTAGAGATCCATCTGCACTTCCAATGTAGTAGTGAAATGAAGTGCAGCAGCATACGTTCGAGATGAAGTGGTGGACAGTAACTTTCAAGCCTTAGGATAAGAATTGTCTTGAATCATTTTAAAATGCTGCACCTCTTTTTCTTTCAGCCACTTAGGACAAGAATGAAAGTAGAATGGGTGAAAGCTATTGCAATTAATGCACTGAGGTTCTGTTTCACACTCATAGGCATCAAGGTCCTTGCCACTGCAACAAGCACACGTCAAGGAACCACAACATGATGTTTGAGTGAATGAGCTGATGACACTGGAAACATCCACAAGGGTTTGGAATATATGGCCATACCTTGTAATTAAGATAACCTGCCTTGATGGTGGCAGGTGGACATAGTGATGTAAATGTTAAAATGAGGCCATTAGTCGCATCATAATTCCATCTTTGCGAGCGGAGATGCGCCTTACTGCAGAAACTCCTTGGGTGGTGAAACCAGTGAGAATCTCTGAATCAGGAATGTTCTTCAAATCCCTCTCAACTATAGCTCCTTATAACAAATTTGAAGTAGCATGGGATGTAATCTCAATGTAATCTCCCCAATTACCTTTGAATGTAAGAGGAGTTAACTGTGATTAGATGTGGATGTTTCCACCAATACATCACCAGACTGAAGCTTTTTCACTGACTTTGGAGAGCCAACAATTCCCTCCAGCCCCTTCTGAATAAAAAAAAGGGAAACATTTGTCCTAAAGGTTTGTCTGAAAGAGAATGTAATATAAGAAAATGAGGCATAGATGTTACAGATGTTGAAGTTTGCTGCTCAGAATCTTCCAGATGTGGTCATTTACCTATGGATAATTTTTCACTATTTTATTTAAATTTTTATTTGAGGACTCTATAATAAAGAATGTTTCAGTGCCCACTGATTCCACCCACCATGGAGCCCTATGAGGGTACATACTACAATGCCAAACAAGGACACTGCAGGAATGCCAAGGTTTTGTGAGCAATATACCCAAACACACGATGCAATGTCCACAACACCTGTTGAGAACATCCAACACTGGTACTTGGTTGACCCTAGCCCAAGTGAAGGAAAAGGTGTAAAACTTAACCAGTCCTGAGAGAAAACTGAGAGAGCGAATATTATTAACTCAAGTTTTGTATATACACAAACACACACACTATTTTTAGTCCAATTTGAAGTTTTGTGTAAATTAACATAACACAACAAATTAAAGGATTTAAAGGAGCAGAATGTTAAGGGATAAAGAATACATACCAGTGTTGTATGATTTTAAGTAGGTACATGATAATACCTAAGTAGTTAGAAAGTATAATTTTTAATATCACAAAAAACTAAATACCTCTTCAGATTCAGACTGAATTTTATATATCTGTATGTTTTTAACTGATGCTTGTGTATTTCATTTGTTACTATTTATTTTGCATGTTATTTATGCAAATTCAAAAACACTGAGTAAATATTTTTTATTGTTTTCCAACATTTTACTTTAATGACATATTCTCTAAAGACATGGTTTATATTTTGATTTCTATTTCATTGTTATTTATGTTGTAACTTTTCTGTCAATATAACATAACTGGTGATGCACATTATAAATGTATTGACCTATTTCATTTAGATGTACTGTTAATCATGTAATTTATGGGATGGATAATAAAAGTTACAGAATCTCTACTTCTGCCCCATCAAATTTCTTGACAAGTCTGTGCTTGTGGTTGTTGATAAGAAAGGTCTTGATTATTGGCCTAATGATGACATTGATGAGTGGTTATCAAAACCTAAAATAGCAGAGGGGCTAGTATAAGAGTCTAGTGGTGAAAGCAAGTGGAAAGCAAAGTATATATGTGTGGGACCCTGCACTACCTCTGAAACAAGTACACTTTTCTCCATATAAGAAGGAAATGGGCCTAACAGAAGCCTCTACTGAAGTTAACTGTGTGAAGAATATTATAGAGGGATCCTGATAGACTTGTCTTGTTCCAATCAACATTTGGTCCACCTAGATATAAGCATCCAGGGGGAAGAAATGGAGGAAACCCACTTTTACCCTAGTCTTCCTGAGTGAAAAAATGTATGGCTGAACTATATGGCACATTTGTAATTCACACACAGGAGAAAGCCTCTTTGTTCCACCATCCCAGTGACTAAGAACTGATCAATGATAAAGACTCCCATACTCATCTTGGGGAATGTAAATTTATGGATACCTAGAGACCCATAAGTTTATACTGCTAGGCATGCTACTAGTGGTCTGGTAGAACACCCCATCTCTACAGCGAGTATTATAGCCTTACTAGTGTAAAATGATAACACCCTATAACTTTCAAAAGGTGGACCTTTCTTTTTGAGGGGCAAACTTTCAACAGTGCTCAGGTTATAAGGTTTTTATCACCTTGTATCAAGAGTTATTTAACCTACATGTTTTTCTGACATTATGAACTTTATTGGTACATAGTGCAGGTTTGAGTATAAGTACATTTCACAAAGCACCTACTACAGAATGGGATCCTTTGAGTTGCAGAGTTCCTATAAAGAAAACATAGATGAAATGTTGTGAAAAGACAAGCCCAAGTGAAAGGAGAATGGATGTGTGTAAAATTACCACATGGACAATTTTCTTCTCCTTGAATGTATTCATCCTTAAAAACAATATCAGGTTGAAAATTATAAAAAAATTGCTAGCTGAGTAAGGAATCTAGCTCCCTGTAAATTAAGGCCTGTACCTCCTCAGCAAATAAAATCAAACATGATGTCTGGGTTGTCTTGGGTGATGGGAATTTCTAAGTTATCATATGATTTGTTAACAATAAACAAATGCACAAAACAATTAAACAGTTTAATTCAAACATAGCAAAAGAAAACTGTTGAAAAAAGGTATTGATATATGAATGAAGTATAATCATAAATGGTAATCACGTGCAAATAAAAAAAAAACATCTAAATGATACTGCACTAATTGTGAAAGTGGGATTGAGCAGAAAAATAAGAGGAAGCTAAATGTATAAGCATAGATGGTACAATATAATTGGAAGAAGGTGGTTAAATGCTATATACTTGTTCAAAAGTGGCACAAAATATGTGACGTTATAGCATTGAAATTTTTTAGCAATGTTTAGGGAACAGAAAGAAGATTGAGATATATTTTTGTGAAAGGAAGTAAGACATATCAGAAGCTTTGAACAAAGCTCCCACCACTACAAGTGTCAACATGTACTATCCTATCCAAGCCAATGATATAGTTGTCATTAGACTATAGCACTCCACCTGTAGGAGGGTGACACTGAGACTCAGTGCTAGGCTTAGACACAATAGTTGATCTGCCATCAGGGCATGAGTTTTTGAGACATGGTGATTGTAGGACAGAAAGAAAAAATCCAGAACCAATTAAATGTGGGTCTTGGAAGCAATTGCTTCCTTGCGAGAGGATAAAGTAAACAATAGAAAAAGTGTCTGAATGGATTAGGATAACAAGACTATACAGACAAAAAAAAAAAAAAGAGAGAGAGAGAAGTGATGATAAGTCTGCAAAGTAGCTACCAGCTCAAGAATACAAAGACATATAAACCTCATTTCTGAAGATCAGATGTTAGAAATGGATCAGGCATCTAGAACTGTATCTCACCAGAGTAAAGGTAGAGGAAATATGAAGTCATAGAACTGGTTGTTACCAAGCTCAAAGTCAACTTGAAGTGCCATCTGTGTCACCCTCATCACTGGTATAAAAATCCCATACAAATAATAAGAAGGAGCCAACAACTGTCTTCTGAGACTGGGAGGGTTCCAAAGAAATGAAAGTCCAGGAAAGGTGGGGGGAGAGGGATAATAAATGACCAGGGTCATGTGGGATTGAGTAAGCCACCAATATGACTGTAAAATAAGAAAATAGGATAGTATATCTCTGGAGATACTTGAACTAACAAGCAATAAATGTCCCAGAGGGGCACATACAAGAGGAACAAAGGACTCAAAAGAAGAAAGTCCCCAACAGAAACTCATCCAAAAATTAAGGAGGCATTCAAGCCCTGGTTTCAAAATCTCCATATCACAAAGATAAAGCAGACTATCATCTTACGTATGAAGTGAGAGAGATTTCAAGTGAAAAAAATACACGGTAGGGGTTGAGACTGAACTGGAGAGCCAAACTAGCCACCTGAAATGAGATGACACAAGAACAAGAAGGAAGGATGCAACAGCAGTAGTTGCACTGGAAATGCCAGCAGAGGCCAAACATTTACAGAGTAGCTGAACAGTATATCTTGAAAATGTGATATGCAAGTAAAAACCCACCAGACCATATGAAGAATGATGAGGCCTTAGCCAACTCAAAGGAGAAATTAAAAGTGCTCACAATCATAATACAGATAAAGTTTCTGATACCTCAACTGGGCCATTAATCACGAGGGAGAGTATCTACTGTAGAGTGAGAAAGCTGCCCATAGGGAACTAAGGAAAGATCAAAGTTGGGTCAAGTTAGACAGAGTAATAGTTCATTAACAACTTCACACCTTGGTGGGAATGATAAAGATAGGAGTAAAACCTCAAAGTGGGTTTGAGGAATTGCCTTATGATGTTTGAAACACATAACATGGACAGAATCAGTACAAGAAAACACCTTAAGAAAGCAACTGGAGAGCTATATAAATCATTGAAAAGAAAATCCAGCAGTGAACAAACTAAAAAAGCAGAACTTGTATAGGACTTGAATTGAGGGATGGGTCCAGAAACAAATTACTTCCAAGATCCATGACAGCCAGCCCTCAGAAAAGGAGGGACCATGGATAGTAACAGAAGAGTAGATGATTCTACAAAGGCCTACAAGAGAAGAAATCTGATGGTATACCCTGGTTCTAAGAGTAAGAAACTAAAGTAAGCAAAGATGGCTGTTAAAAAGCTGTATCAGATCATGATCCCAGTGTATAAGAAATACTCCAAAAACCCATACAATGAAAAGGTGCAAGACAGAGGTCCTAGAGAAGAAACTGAGGGAGAGAAAAGCCAAAATAAAAGACAACCTGGCAAAGTACATCCTTCATATAAATAAACCCTAGGTAACTGGTACAAAATGGAAAGAATATTAAGTCAAGTGGGAAAATATATATGTGCAAATTGCTTCAGTAAAGCTGATAGGGTCATGTTAGAAGCCTCCAAATGAAAATGAAGCATGAGGATGAACAAATAAGTAAGAAACAAAGACATGTATATGAAAAGGAAGAAAAAAAAGAGAAGAGTCCTAAACTTAAAAAAAAAAAATTCAGGTGAAAGAGGCTTATGCAACAAGGGAGTCCTAGATTACACATCTTTCTTGAGCTACTAAATAATAGAATGCCAAAAATATGATTAGATCACAATCTGACCTACCAAAAAAGGACTTTGAGAGGAGAAGGGCCATAACTTGATCAACATCTCCAGTGGCTAAGTTAGTGATATTTCTTGTCATTTAACTTGTTTTGAAAGTCAATTTTGAAGATTGTTAATAAGATTTTTTTCATGTAACAAAATGTATTCTTTAATATTATGTATATACTCCTACGTTATAATGTAAGCCACATTTAAGATAAACTAGACAAGAGTATATGTAATTAAATTTATAAATTAAAAATGCTAACCTGTAGTGACTGAATCTTCCTTTGACCTTTTAAACATATTTTAGAACTTTATGAACAAGCTTTGTAAACTTTGATGAAATAGCCACTGTTCATACAAAGAAAATGTTTTGACACTTCATTATGAAAAGTTTGTGGTTTTCTTTTAGACTTTCAAAACAATTTCAGTTCTAAGAAACTTGCACACTTTGCCTACAGCTGCTCCTTGACATGCTGTGTAATAATATGACTATATTCTGAGGCTCCATCTATTGACTTACATAAGACGCATTCAATAATAATTTTTATAAAAGCCAAATCAACTGCAAATGTTTCTTTTTTCCATCTATCTCTTACTTTATCAATTTGGGGCTTAAAATATGAGGGGTGTGAAAACAGCATTTCAGGTCTATCTTATGTGTGCAGCAAGTCAGTGAACAAGAAGCTCAAACTCATTAGCTAGATGAGAAGTGACAAAAGACTCTATGAAATACCATATATACATGTAGTTTAAGTTGAATGAAATATAATTATGTACTCTTCAATATTTCTAAAAGTAATGCATTACAGGTACACAATTTTCTCAAGTTTACCTGTTTATTAACCTTAGTCACTACATCCTAGTGACACCTTTTAATGTTTTTAGACATAATATAAAGGTTTAATAAATGTCGTGAAGCAAAGTTAACTTTTCACGTACATGGTAAATGTACAAGTAACTGCTCTTTCTCAGAAATAAAAAAATTTGTGTTGACTTAAACACTGACTTTTAAACATTAAAAAAATTACACAAAAACCAGCTGATATATATACAAGAATCACAGATCCTTGCAATCCCAATAGGTTAAATAAAAGATATTTTTCACTATTCTAATTACATATTTCTAATTACAAATTTATAGTAATCATAAATGAAATCAAAACTGATTAAACTCATTAATAACAAAAATTACCACTCATTTATAGTTTTGGTATAGTTTGGAATGAATGTTTAATACAGTTTAAACTTACTGAAATAAAACTAATCTAACCATAAAAATGAAAAGTTTAAAGTTTACATTAGTTAAAAGTTACAGTTTATAATAAAAATAAAAAGGACATGTCCAACAACAGGCAGGAGAGGATGCATTGACATATGGGGTTTGCTTGACAACACAGGTACTGCAGCATTCTGGCGGAGCTTAGAATATTCTCTCCCTAAACAGTTTTCTTGAAGAATTTGTATCGACTCAAACTGAACTCAAGTTTTAGCATTCAGAAGCCAACCTGGAATATACAATAGTTATGTCTGTCCTAAAAAAATTAGATATTTTTTTTGTATAACATGTATCTTGGTGAAATACTAAAATGGATATCATAGATATCTACAAACAGAAGGTGGAACTCGCAGTTGCATCCAGAGAAAATCCAAAACCATCCTGGCTGGATATATCAATCAGGAATTGATTGGTAGATACTGTAAGAGGGTGTCCTGTACTACACTTCCAGTTAAAAACCACAACTTTACATCTCAAACAAGGAATGGGTCCAACCAGTCTCTTACTTGAAAGAAAACACCACTCACACAGAAGACCTTCCAGTATCAACTTTTCTTGCACCTTGGACTAGGGAAGCATGGGATTTCCAATACTCCACCATAAGAACAGATGGGAGAGGAATTTGTGTATGGGAGCAAAATAGATAATGCTGTCAATAAATAAAGACAGCAAGAACAAGACAGGTGTGAAGACAAGACTACAGCTAATACTATTGTGTGTGTGTGTGTGTGTGTGTGTGTAAAAAGTACAGAAACAGCCAGGTCAACTACACAGATATACCAGCTGCCAAAGTGGTCTCAACAATGAGAAACAAGCAGGAATAGATGGGTTAAACACTCTCCCTGTCTAATGTAGATTTCAAATAAGCATTCCCTGTGAGGCAACACCAACAACTCTGCAGGACAAGATGACACCAAACATGTTTAATTCCATGTTTTGTGGGTGTTTGTTTTTCCTCATTTTTGGCACTTTTACATCTGTACTTTTTTAGTATGTTTCTGAAAACATCTGTACACAATATGGTGGTGTCAAAAGATATTGCAGGAACACGAAAAATGTATAAAATTAGTGATGGAGAGAGCACTATTCACGATAAGGTTTGTGTCACACTCCTATTGTTTGAGAGCTGCTGCATAATCACCTGCACACAGATATGCAGTTATAATTTGACACTTACCATCAGCCATCACCATGATTGCCAATCCAATGCTTGAAATTGAGCTTGGTATTATTTTTTGAAGAACTTCTATTGTGGGAGACACATTAGATGTTTATAAAATATTCTAGATGTTTGAGTAACAAGGCTGAAATTGATCAGACAGTGGCAAAAAACTGTGATACAGTCAGCAATGTCATAAATAAAAGTGCAGAAATCCTATCATAAACAAATGATACACAATGTCAGTACAGTTGCAAAAATAAGTTAATAATATCTATGGTACATGTGTCATGTCTGCCATATAAATATTAAATTACATCTGCAACCTACATACAACTGCATACATATGAATGCAGTACATTATTAGACTCTATACAAACCACAGACTACATTAAAATGGTTGGATGTGAATGTGTACAGCTGCTATTAAATGCTGGTTATAAAATAAACTTAAAAACCATCCTATATAATGTGCAATTCTGTGTTTCCTAGTATTTCCCAGGTTTTATTACAGTATGCACAACATTTTGACTCTAAGCTGCCAAAATATATTCAATGATAATAATAAAGAACAAATGGGTGTTACCATCATTGTTGTTCATGATAAATCAATTTTTAATACAAGGTTTCATATCTTAAATCTTAATTTGCTAAGAAAATATTTAAATACAATTTTACACTCACCTTATATAATAATCATGATGTAAGTTCTTTAAATATTCTATATCTGATAACTTACCTACCAGCCCTTTTTGAAGAATAAAGTCTTACATTAATTGATAATACCAATAGGTTATCAAATAAAATTGAAAACCACCCTATACAATGTAAAATAATGTATTAGGAATATTGCTCAGGTTTTATTATAATATCCACAGCCATTTTTGCTGTAGGCTGGTGGAACAATATTAAATAATACAGAAAAACATAAGGGTAACCCTATTATGAATCACTGTTGTTGTTCATTCATGATTACGTTGTTTTCTGCATGGAGAATTGTCTATTTTGCCTCCAGTTTGAAACCTATTCACATTGACAAGTTCAGTTTAATTTTTAAAGGCTCTTATGACATAGTTAGAAAGCCAGAATATTTACAGTAATTAATATTTTGTTTGCTTTGTGCATGTTAATATCCTGTGTTCCTAAGTGCATTATTCAATCAAATAAAGCTTAGTATAGTAATGCCATTAGTATAAAAAGTAGGCTTAAGTTTCATGGACAGTAGACAGCAAAAAACAAGAAAGGCCCAGGTAAGAACTATATTTCTTGTTTTTTTATGTGTATCCTTTACTTATTAATATAAAATTATATAACATTCAAAAATTGGAAACTTGATTTGGTAAGATAAGACAAAATTATAATATTAGAAAATCTTTATAAGGTATGCTCATGAGCAGCTCCCTTATTATGTACATAATTTGATATGGTATACGAGCTGCACATGTGATGAGTGATTTGCAACTTGTATGGTATGATTATTTGTTAGACATAATACAATAAAACAATAAAATTAAGTATAAAGAGATGTATACTATTGAGCTTCAAGTTATTTAGGATAAACAACTGCAGTTTCATGTTACAATTTGCAGTAAATCCAGAAAAACCAAGGGTTAATTTAGATTTCATATTTTCTGTGTGGTTACAAGGTTAGTCAAATTGACCAACTTGTACAGAGCTAGTGTACAGAAAGTAACAGATAAAAAGTTTTACAGAAAAAAAGTTTGAAATTTACTTAGGAGGTTTTATAGGTTAGAAATAAAATTTCACAATTTTCAGGTAAAAAAGTATTTTTAATCTTAACATAAACAGTCAATACATTTATTTCTTATATTCATGGATAAAGTTTTAGTAAAAATAATTAAAAAATAAGATTTTCTTGTGTACAAAAGACTTGTACTGTTTTATGAAAGCTTGTTGTATTTCACAGAGATACAAAAACATATTAAAAGTTATCATCTAAAAACTCTGACGGTCACTTTTGGATCATAAACTTGGTCAAACTGACTAAGCCTATAGATAGAGAGAGTTAACGTCAACTGTTCTAGTGCATGACAGCATCGACATGCAACAGCCCTCATCAGTAAGATGACACAACCTCCTCACCTACTTACTCCCATTAAGCACTTGCACTCAAATTAACTTTATTTTTTGATAAGGCAAGAAGAAAGTGCACTGGAAGTGTGGAAGATCAGTGGGAAAGTGGGAAGAAATAAACATCTATCAGAAATACATTTTCAGGAAAGTAAAATGTTAACTTCTGGGGCTATATTTCACTTCTTACACAGAATCCCATACTGATATGGTGGAGGGCCTAGTGCAAATATTAAAACTTGATAACCTCCCTTTGGAAGATGCCCAAAGAAAAAGCCCATGACTATGACATCTAATGGCAGGGGCACCATATAGGCACACCCATTGGAGACCACATCTTAACTTAGCCTGTTTATACTTTTCACCTGGAAGGAAACAGAAAAAACACAAAAATAAAAAAAAATCCCCAAGTGTTTCAGGGATGAGCAGGATTTTATCACACAAATGGTTAGTCTGCCAAGAAATTGGTTAGGGAGTGGTCAGACTGCACAATGTGTGTATCAACTTGACTGACAGAGACCAGGATAACAAACCCTCCCTGCTGCAGGAAGAGGACACACTAGCTATTTGAAGGGTGACCACACTACAAAAACACTGCCTACAATCCACCATATCGTGTTTTACACAATTAATAGAGGAACTTTCTAAAGTCTACCACTCTAACAGCTATGAACTAGCAAATGAAAAAAAAAGAAAAAAAGTCTCCTCTATACCACTTAAAGAAAAGGTGTACCCAAAGAAGTGTCTAGATACTCATCAAATGCTTCCTCAAAAAGCCTTTTACTGGAGACAGTGCAATGGATGAGCATGAAACCCTATTTTTAAAAGATGGCAAATGTGACTCAAAGAAATGTCCAATTACTCACGTGGTGTCAACTTTTCTATGATGTTCACAGGATCAGGCAAGTGAATAATTTCAATTCCACAATATGTTCATAATCTCTATGGTACATGTGTACATGTAATTAAATTACATCAACAGTCTATGCACAGCTGTGTACATTTGCATGTAGTAGATTATTATACTCCATATCAACAACAAACTACATTAAAATGACTGAGGCCTGAAACTTTCTATAAACTCTTGTGAGCATATAAAAAAACCCACCTCAACAACAGACACTGTTAATGTCAGGATAGATTGGATGACCTCTTTCTATTATCCTTTAACCAATGAAGATTTTGAGAAATAAGCATATTTTGGAAAACAACACCACCACATAGCAGGATCCTATAAAAGAGAAAAGGATGATGAAAAAGAAAATGTATTTTCTCTTCTCAAAGACAGTATGCAGTTTCATCGGAGAACAGCAGCTGGAAGGAGTCAAAATCCCAAAGGATACAAAGAAGTCAGATAGCTGTCAGGGTTTTTATATATAAGTGGGCTGGGATTCTTCTACTGTAGGTATCTGCAACTTGTTGGTGACAAATTTGAACAGTAGAAGGAAGCACATAATTCATTTGTTTCAAAATAATATATTTAAAACAAGTCAAACGTACATACATAAATTCTTTACACTACAGGATATTAGTTTTATCTAAAACTCTAAGCAATTCTCTTTCCTTGTCAAAAGTCCACATGAGCTGATTCAATTACTTTAGAATCCAACTGATAAGAGAGATTATGCCTCTTATCTCCGTTAAACTGTAAAACTCACTTTAAGATATCACCTATTAAGGCTAACCATTCACACACCAGCTAATTTTGTTTTTGGCTGAACTTGACCTGTGCTCGCTTGGTCACCTACATATTTTTCTCTTGCCCAACTGAGGTCTGGAACTTTCTACAAACTAAGAAATACTATGATGTAATAATAATCGCATAGTGAGAAACTATTAGAAGTTTTGAGAAAATTACATCATCAATACTATAACAACTGAAGTATACACACACACAGACACAAAAGGTACAACTTTTACAAAGTTATGTAAAAAAAACTTGTCATAACTACTGCCTTTAAAATAATTACTTTTACCACTCTTGTTATGAAAACTAAACAATAACTATTAAGCTGAACAGTCTTGTATATCCTACAATGGTGATGGTAATGAAAGCTGAATGTGTGTGGATTCATTCAATGCTAGCCTGAAGGATCTTGACCAAGGGTTGGTGAAAAATATAATGCAAGAGAATGAAAAAACTGATGAATCTGATACAAAGAAATGTGAAAGAACCATCAACTTTCCAAGCAGCTGAAGTCTTAGGATGATAGGTCCAGTCTGGATAGAGGAGTAAATACAGTGAAAGAGTTCAAGAAATGTCCAACTGATGGTTACCACAGGCAAGGAGAAGAAAACAAATATTTGGAGAAAAAGCATAATGAACACAAAGCCAATAGTTGGAACATAGAATGTGTAAGTACACATTGAACCATGTCAAAAATCTCAATATTTTCAAAACAAGACCCAAAACACGAGCACTTTCTAGTAGTTAACTATGTTTTTTCAGGAGAAGAATATTCTTTATTCTTCTTCTGAAGAAGAGTTAACTGTTTGAAAGCCTCAAGTTTTGGGTCTCACTTTGAAAATATTACAACTTTTATAGGTGGTCCTTCGTGCTAACTATTTAACCTGAATGCCAAAGTCTCAGTCAAATCTTAGTCAAGATGGGGTCAGTCAAGGAGGAAGGATCATGACAAAGGAGAGAGGTCAGAAGTAGTAAAACCTGACATAATAAGATTCCAAATTTCAAAGACTAAGAAAGGAAATTAAAAACAGCTGTAAACCATGAGAAAAAGTCAAGTAGAAGAGGAGGATCAGGCATGGTAGTACAGGTATGTAGTTGTTTGAAAACAGGTCTGCATGGACCTTAATGTCAGGTGAACGAGAAAAGACAAAGTAATCTTAAGTATGGGTTTCATATAGTAAAGCGTGGAGGGGAGGATCATAAAACAAAAGGAAAAAGATAGAACATACCTTCAGATTCATGTCAAGGAAGAGATAAGAATGTCAAAAATTTTTCTCCACAAATAATGCTGTGCCTAGAGCAAACCCTGGTGAGTAAAACATCCAGTCAAATCATCATCATCATTGTGATCATGTTCAAACTCAAGAGACAAAATGTTGTTGAATGGTTAAAAGAAGGAAACCAAGTGTTAATGAAGGAACCCATAACATACTGAACAATGGTAGTCCTGTCCTAAACAGATAGAGCCCCCACAATAAATACAAGTTCAGTATTAAGAACATCTTCACTATCACAGGATGAACAGAAGTTACTATCACTTGATAATTCATAATTGGCATCCAGGAAATTTTTATTTTTCCTCAGTAATAAAACAAACCAGTAAACCTAAAATGAAATTTAAGTAGCTTAAGCTACTGCAAATTTCACATAATTAATTGATAATTTTAAAAACACATCTGTTCTGGGCAATGCTAAGAACCATAAAGTTACTTTCAGTGCAAGTGCTTAGTGGAAATTGCTGTGGAATGTGGTTGTGGCACCCTCCTATTGGTGAAGATGAAGGGCTATTGTCCCATGATATCATCATGCACTGGTACAGTTAACATTAAACACATGATTTTTAAGTAAATTTCAGACAGACAAACAAAGGGTCAAGCTGTTTTGTGTGAAAGCAAGGTAAGGTATTGTCTCATAAGTAACAAATTTAAACATACTGTATAAATTGTGCCACTAATTTATTTGACATAGTTGACAAGAAGTAATTTACAGTCTATAACAGGTATTAAACACAGTGCTATATATACATTGCACTCTTCTGTAAATTACTTGTACAAGTACATGCACTACCTTCTGAACTGTTTTATTTCAAAACTACTGTTTCTCTCATTTCTATCACTACACATCACACATAATGCTTCTTGTGTAATTACGTCTTATTTTTAGATATGTCAAGTCTCACTTCCAATATGTAATGGCACATAATGATGCTTACATACAATAGTCATTTGCCATTTACCCCTGAGGAAGAAAAGTCTATTTTGAAAAATACTTGGGTTAGGATATTTCTTTTGTGGTACAAAACAATAACAGTAGTGCAACAGGAAATGCATGTAGTATACCACCTCATGATTTCAAGTTTAATTAAGCCTTCATTGAAAAATAAACTTCCTCAACAACTACACTTGAAGTTGAGCACAGAGTACAGCACATTTTAAACAAGAAAGAAACAACTCTTAAAGTAACATACATATGCAACCAATACCCAGAAATAGGTTGTAAAATTTACAAATGCTGGTTATAGAATTAACAATTTTAAAATGTTGAATTTATGCTCTTTTTCACTCAGAATTCTGTAGGAACTGGCAAGTTTCAATAACTTGCTGACAATAAAAGTGAAAGAATCTAGTACTTTCCTAGGTCCTCCTTTGACTTTCTTTTTAAACTTCACAAATCATTAACAACTTCCTAGTCATCAAGTTTTCTCAGTATCAGTCAACAGACTTCAAGAAATAAAAGTTAGATATTAAAATAAAAGTTGTTGATATTACAAATAAATGTCTTTACAACAACAAAATATTATTATTTAACTAGACACTCAACATTTTGCTTTACAGTTTCTCTAGAAGAGTTCACTAAAACACAAACCAAAACTAATAGTACAAAGGTTCAACTGGTTTAAATAATAAATTCTGTATGAATAATAGAGTAAATTCTATATGTACAGCATACTTTTGATATATTAGGTAGTAAAGCTTATTACTGAAAGTATAGTTCAAATAATTAACTGCTACTTGTAGTAAACAAAAGTTTTATCAAGATTATAGTGACATACCAAAAACATGGAAAAAAAATACAATAATGAAAATTATAGGTGCCATCTTAAAATCTTTTTAGGAACTGTCAATTAAAATTATTGAGCAACCATGTCCAACCCTAAAAAGCCAATTGTCACAATCTAAGTATACTACCATACAATGTAATAAATCAACTGTCTTATGAAAACGTATTTACTATCTACAGATGATCATCTTGTCTCCAATGTTATTTACCAGCTTACATATAACATTTGCCATCATCATATGTAAGAGAAATCACTTACACACATTGGCTTTTATATAGGTTAGATCTGCCATCATATGTACACTAAGGAAACAGAACCACACACACACAAGAATATGTAAACATACTGATGTTCTCTATAAACAACAACATGAAAAAAAAGTTTCAGATCATTTGTTTAACTAATCATGGACAAGAAACACCTGACTTGAAACCCTCATTGTCCATACAAATCTTTACCATCATCAAGTACAACGACAGAAAATTCAAAGCTTTTCTCCCAGAACTACAACCACAGATGAATAAGGACAAAGGTTGCATCTATAACTAATTTTTTAACCTATATTTTTTTGTTATTTCACTCTGTAATCTGAATAGAATTTTTGTTTATTACAGGTAGCAGTTAATTAGTTTAACAGTGCTTTTCTTTCAACAATAAGCTTTACTACTGAATATGTCAAAAGCATGCTATATAAATGCATTACAATTTAAATATAATTTATTATTTAAACCAACTGAAGCTTTGTTGTGTGAATTCTGTGTTTTAGTTAACAATTCTGAAAAAGCTGTAAAGTGAAATGTTAAGTGTCTACCTAAATAACAACATTTTGGTGTTATAGGGTCATTTATTTCTAGTATTAATGTCTTCTATACACCAATATGCACTATAGAAATTAAATAATAAAATTCTTCATTGCTTTAAGATAAATGCCATCAGGTTTATTCTTAAAATGTTTCACGTTTTTCCAAATCAACTACATTTCAACATAAAAGCGTAATCAAAAGTTCTTCCTATCTATAATAGTCACTGGTCAACTTAGAAAAACAATACAATAAAAAAATGTTTTACTTACTAGTAATAAGAAACATAAATTTGTTTCCTTCTCTTTTATCACATAAATTTCTGGTGATATCATCAGTTCCTTTAGTAATATAGAAACTGGTATAAAAACTATATTTAAAATTTCAATAAGATTTGCACCATACTTACTAAATTGAAACAACTTCTACTAAAAGACCAAAAGAAAGTATACTATGTATCACACGTTCACACAGTAAGAAATAAAAAGAAGAAACCCAATAATAAAATTTAAAAAAAGAGATTGTTTAGAAGTAACAAGGATTATTAAAGAAAGTGCTTTTTCACTAAACCATGACAGTGACCCTAGTAATAGAGTAATATTTGATTAAGTTTATTCCCCTAGCTTCCATTCACATACTTGACAAGCCTTGACTTTTTCTTTAAGTCATAAACCTGGTGTAAATTTCACTGCCATACTGTACCAACAGGATACTGCAAAGTCCTTAAATCTTTTTCCTCTGTACATACTGATTTTGTACATAAACCAAATATAATTAGGTTGTACATTATATCTGAAGAAAACAGAACAATATTCTGTTAAAACATGTAGTACATTTTCTACCCAAATAATTTTCATTGTGCTTATAAACAGTTGTTGGTTAATTTACTACTACGTTAACATAAAATGCTTCCTTATATAAATACGTTTTCTAAAATAATATTGGCCTCGAAATTTCTTGAATGTACCACAAATGACTCTTTTTTTTTTTATCAATTATCATGAGCAAATATTCTGTTTTAAAGCCAAGAAACTTTCATAACCCTTCTCAACCTCAACTAGTTTTCAGTGACTTAATATTCCTAAGTTGGCAAAAGTGATTAAAAGCATGCTTTAATGAAGATTTTTTTTTCCATATTCTTCTTAAGTGGTTAATTACAAGTGTTTAAGCAAAATGTGTGTAGAAATAGCATTTGGTTACATCTTTTGTCTATCTTACTTGTTGCTATCTCTCTGTGAAAGTCCAGAAGGTTTTTATGAAGATATGGAAAAATGAGGGATCATTTGATTTTTAAGGCTATTCTTTCATACCTACTTTTTATTTCTCAGAAGTGAATAATTTCCCTTTTAATACCCTTGAAAAGTGTTGACCTTTACTAGTAAATCATTCCATAAAGCTAATCATCCCATTTTATTTTTCTAAATAAAATAAGATTGTGTTAACAAGATCTCAGTCTGCCTTTTTTAAATTCAAACTTTGTTCACTATAGAATCCAGAACAAAGAAATCAAATGCTTTTACTTTATTAAACCTCCAGATAAACTTGTACACTTCTGTAAGATTACCTCTTATCCATCTTTCTTGAAAAGAAAATAGTAATATTCCTTTGAACCTTTTCCAATAAGTTGATATATTTTCTTAGATAAGGAGACCAAAACTGTATACAATTTTCCAAATAAGACATAATGTTTAATCAACATATTAATGGCTTAACTGCAAATCTAAGGGCTTAAATTTCAAGTATAAAAAATTTGGTTCTGACACCCTTAGTGACAAAAGCGCAGATAGCCCGTTATAGAGTTTTACTCTTAATAACAAAATTACCAATTAATCCAGCATTCTAAGTCATTATGTAAATAAAATATTTGAAAAAACATCAACTCCTGAGGCACTCCACTAATAATAAATTGAATTTTTATCTCACCTTGGCTGCTTCCAAAGTTCCACAGCTACCCAATTCTGCTGGTTGTTCCAAATGCACTTTCCCTGTAAATATTTCCCTTTCTTTTTGAGAATTAACACTGTGATTCTGTTGAAAAATTCCATCAATGGCACTGTTCGAGAGATTCTGTGTTGTTGCTGTTAGTGTGATTTCCTTATCAAATTCACACACCGCTTCAGCTGAAACTAGAAAGAGTTTTCGGACTTTTTTCAAGATATTTTGTAAATTTATCTTATCTACGACTGTATTCGATATCGGAATATCTATCGCTTGGTCCATTTTACTTGATTACTATAAGAAGATATCATTCGCATATTACGGCTAGTTTACATTAATAAATAGTCGCATTTACTGATCGCCACCATCTTAAATTTGAAAGTGCATAAAAGTATGTCAGATAAACCAAAAAAGAAAAAAACCTCGAGTCTGAAATTATTTAAGTGATGTAACGTGCAGAATACTTAGAACGAAAAATTAGAAAAGTGTGAAATCAAATATAACCATGAATTCATTAATAATTTCTAATAAGTTACCATGTAAGTTTGAATGCCACATTAACTGTGGGAAAAATTCGCTTACATTATATTTCTACTCCACAAGATAACACAACAGGATTTGTTATTTATTTATTTATTTCTAACTTTCAATCAAATTCAAGACGAAAATGAGCCAGAGTACTTGCTTTCCATAAATTTGATAATTATGGAGTTAGTCTGAAAGTATCATTTAATAATTAACAATTTATGCTGTATGCTATGATTTTAACATGGTGATTTGTTAGTCAGAGGGCGTAGAACGCCTAGAAAGTTCTAAGTTGTGACCTCAGATTTTGTTCTAACATAATCAAAATAGGTTATAGATATATAGGTCTGTGAAAGTACGGCGTTGTTAGATTAGTTAAAGAACGAGTTATTCGAAGAGGGTGGCAGTTTCTTCTAAAGATAGGGAGAGAACCACTCAATGCGTTAATTATCGCGCCTACCTTGTACAATTAAGCTGTAAAACGTCATACATTTATTACTGTGTTAAACTTCAAATAAAATTTTCTTTATTACCTATTTTCAAACTATGTTCATAATGGCCCGTTTGGCCTGATGGTTAGGGGCTCTCATTGTAATCTGAGGGTGGCGGGTTCGAATCCTCATTACGCCAAACACGCTCACCCTTTCAGCCGTGAGGGTGTTTAAGGTGTAACCAATCCCACTATTCGTTGGTAGATGAGCAGCCCAAGAGTTTGGTGGTAGGTGGTAATGACTACACTTCTTACACTGTTAAATTAGGGACGGCTAGCACACATAGTCCTTATGTAATTTTGCGCGATATTAAAAAAACAAACAAACAGTGTCCTCAAACTTTTTCTGTTAGCTAACGTCAGTTTTAATGTAAGTTTACAGAAACTTGGTTATTGTTGTTTTAGTATATACTGAAGATAGCATGTAAACGTTTATTCAATGCTGTCATTTGGTTAGGACGGTAATGTTAAATTTATTGTTACAGTACAAACATTTATTAACCATTTTCGTTTGTTTAACATTTAAACGTTTTATTTGATTTACATCTTATGATAGATTAAATTATTTAGAACCAGCTGTTTAAAGTTTTTGGAATGCTATTTTTCACTATAAAATATAATATGTTAAGTTCTATTTATTTGCGATTTATAATAATTTTTTAGGATAGTATTATAATTATACCAATTAGTTGACTTACTACGACCTTACTTAAGTAAAAATAAAGATAGTCTTTTTAGAAGTACGAACCACTATTTTAGTATAAATGATATTCTAAGTGCTTCTTATGTTAGACTTACACTTAAAAGTTAAACTTAGAACTAGAATTAAAGCTTTGATTTATTGTTTGGATTTTAAACTCAAGATTTTACGAGTTGTAGTATTATGTTTCATAAATGTCAAATTTCAGTGAAAGATATGAACATTTTACAATACAGATTTTGCATGGAACTTGGCTATTGATGTATTAGTATATACTATAATTCATATTAATTACAATTAGAACGTAATTGATGTGTTGATACACGTAGCACATACTATTAAGGTAATAATTCTTAGAAATTAAAAATTTTAAATTTCTGTTAAGTCTAAGACCTTTTTGACTAAAGCCGTAAAGGAAGTTATTGTACGGAAACTAAATGTAATAGTTGAAAATGTCATACTGGACACAATGCAGACAACTTTATGCAAACGTTGTAAAGGACATTGCAAATATTGCTAAGAGTAATTGGTCATTTCCCATTGAAACTGAATTTCAGTGTTTAAATTATTGTATAAGTGAAGAAAATAATCTTTTTTAGTCTAAACTTACTGTGATCTAGAAGAAAGATTAGAATGGTGTGATGACAGTTGTGAAAGTGATTTTGATATCATTGTTGATAGGTTAGCTGATTGGGTATTCAATAACTGAGTTTACTTTTAACTTTGCTTGATATTTTGAGATCTAGGTTTCAAAGTTACCAAAAGATCTCAGGATTCTGTTGGACACAGCGTCAACTTCTGTTTGTTTGTTTTGGAATTTCGCACAAAGCTACTCGAGGGCTATCTGTGCTAACCGTCCCTAATTTAGCAGTGTAAGACTAGAGGGAAGGCAGCTAGTCATCACCACCCACCGCCAACTCTTGGGCTACTCTTTTACCAACGAATAGTGGGATTGATCGTCACATTATAACGCCCCTACGGCTGAAAGGGCGAGCATGTTTGGCGCGACCAGGATGCGAACTCGCGACCCTCAGATTACGAGTCGCACGCCTTAACATGCTTGGCCATGCCGGGCCATGTCAACTTCTGAAACAGCAGCTCAAATTAAGAATATTTCTGGATAATCTTATTACTATTTTGGAATAATTTTAGATTTAGAATGAAGTCTAAATATTCAAGATGTTGATTTAATTTAACTACAGGTAAATGTTGAAGGTATTTCTGATTTTAGAGTATTAATAGTCAATTTTGGTCAATACCTTGAAAGCTTGTTAAACCATTTATCATTAGCTTGTATTTTAGTAGAAAAAAAAACAGGACATTTTAACTTTTTTGACTGATTTTATTAGAGAATATAACATGTTCAACAAAATAATCTTATTTACAATGGCTCAAATATGATTTAGAAATTTAAAATATTTAGAAGAAAGATACAGAAAATTTAAAAGAAAAAGAGAGAGATCTATAATTAGAATTATTAAAATGAAATTTGAAAAAAACGAGAAAACGTAGACGATAATGAGAAGAACAAGATAGGAGTTTAATATGAGTTAAGAAAAAGAGATAAAATATTTAAATAATAACTAAGAACAAAAATAAATATGATTGACAATGTTTCATATTATACTTTGTGTCGGACGAGTCTCCTATTTATTATGTTACGTATTACGATTTCAAATAACCGGAAATTTTAATTTAAAAGTTAATTAAAGAAAAAATGTATTAAATTTATGATATCTGCCAACAATATTGATTCGCACAATTTTCTTTCTTGACACAAATATATTTTACTATACAAAAAAACAACAACAATACAATGTTATGATAACGGTTATTACTAATAGTTATTACAAATGATGGTTTATATACAAGAATTTTACACACTTGTAAACAATACTGAGTTGATATCTTGTCTAGAACTGAACATTTTATCAACGATCCAGGTCCATGGTGAAATGTCCTGGTGTCCTGGTCAAATATCTGTAGTCTTACGATTAGAGAGCGTTAATCACAATTATAACTTCTGAGACTTACAGTTTACTGGCTGTAGCTGACCAACATTATTCTGTTACTGTCCTTAGACTAGCTGCTTTTATACAAATCATGCGAAATTCTAGAATGCTCAACAATGTTTGAACACGCTAACGTTTTTGTAAAACAAGTATTGTTGACTCTTACTCCCGAGAATCCTTTACAAATTTAGAGAACAGGCGAGACTTTTGCAATACATAGTAAATGATATACCTCACATGCATGCACACACACATAAACTATACTGAAACAAACTTAGGTATCAAAATAAATACAAGACCAGAGAAGCAATTAAAGATTCACAGATTAATTACAAAAGTAAACTCAAACACATACAGAAAGGGCTGTGTGATAAATATAAAGAAGTATGAAAAGATATCAGTAGGATAGAAAAGAACATCAGTGACAAAGTAAAGCATCTAGAAAAGGAATTGGTAGATGCAAAAATCAAATCAGTTACAACTTTTTATTTATCTGTCGATAATCACAAACTAAAATATTATATACTGCATAATATAGACTATGAGAATACGTTTGGTCTACACATATCCCATTAATGATCTGACATTTGTTACTACAGCACCTTCTTGGACTGTTCCAGCCATGTCACTACCAAATAAGTTCCAGAATTTAGCTAGTCAGTTCAACAACATCACTCAATTGGAAAAACAATGGACTATGATGGAAAAGTGCCAATTTTGACATGTCAGGCTTAGTTTAAAATAATTTCCAAAGTGAACAGGTGGAATAGTGAACAATAAATTATTTATTTTTTTGATAATTTAAAATGACGTGCTTAATTAACATTAAATAAAATTCCAGTTTATAGACGTAGAAAATACTATATATTGCTCTAAAAGATAAGGTTCCCACCACGCAGTCGGGATAAACCGGGAAAATAAATCATCTCTTTTTCAAGGTCTTGAAAGTCCTTTAATTTTGAAGTTTGGTTGGAAAACTGAAACATTTTCTTACTTCTTGCACACTAGATCATGTCAATAGATGTTCATGACGTCTTATTCGTTTTGTAATTATTTTAAAGTTCCGTTTGAACAGAACGAAAGGTGATGCCGGAGCTACGGAGACAGCATAATGCTCTTTTCAGAAATGTTATTTCTTTTGCTATCCATACTTTTTCAATTCGGTTGGTGTAGGCCTATTCCTACCTTTAGGAAATTTAGGTCCTGACAAATATATAGTGTAATGATAAGCAGTAGAACGCCGGCAACAATGAACATATTACACGAGTGACGTATATGTACGGTAACAAACATTTAATTCTCGAACGTTCCTAAATCTACATGTGCAATCTTCGAAAAGCTATATTTAACAAGATAAATCACTAGATACTAATTATCAGATTATTCCATATGTAATGTCCGAAAATTTAATACAGAAAGTGTTTCATCATTTCTGTCTTTGTAGAAGGCTTTACTGAGTAAAATATAGAGTAGGACGTGTATAAAAATGTTCAGACAACTAAAAGAAACTAACCCAACTATACTTTTTTAGATCACTAATCAAATAAACCCTTATGAAGATGGATGTGTCTGAGGAGCGCAGTAGGCATACAGTGCTTTATGACTTTAAAAAAGGCAAAAGTACAGCAGAAACTACACGAAATATTCAAGGTGTTTATGGTGAGGAGTCTCTCAATGAAAGAAAATGTCGAAGGTGGTTTCAGAAGTTCAGATCAAGTGATTACAGCTTAAGTGAGGCGCCACGTTTAGGTCGTCCCGTTGAGTTTAATGATGACTTGCTGTTGGCCGCACTTGATGAATATTATACTGTAACAGTTGAAGAATTAGCACAGAAGCTTAATTTAACCCATTCGACAGTTCACCGTCATCTGCAACAGCTCGGAAAGGTGTCAAAACTTGAAAAATGGGTCCCCCATGATTTGGCAGAAGCCAGTCTTAGAGTAAGAATGGACATTTGCACTTCTCTGCACTCTCGTGAACGTGACTCATCTTTTTTGGACAGGTTAATGACTGAAGAAGAAAAATGGATATATTATAAAAATTTTAAGCGCCGCAGACAATAGCTCAGTGCAGGTACACTGGCTAAAGCACAGCCCAAAATGTACCTTTACCCTAGGAGTGTTTGGTGGGATACTGTTGGTGTGATCCACTTTGAGTTGCTGTCACCCAATTTAACGAATACGTCAGACTTCTATTGTCAACAGCTAGAGCGCTTGGATGTTTCACTGAAAGAAAAGAGGCGTGCTTTGGTCAATCGTAAAGGTGTCGTGTTACACCAGGATAATGCACAGTCCCTTACAGCAAGGATCACATCTGCAAAGATTTAAGATCTAGACTAGGAAAATTTCACCATCCTCCTTATTCTCCAGACCTTGCCCTATCTGATTATCATCTATTCTGAAGTTTGCAGAATTATCGTGATGGAAAAGAGCTTGGAACATATGAAATTGTCAAAACTACCCTCTCTGTATCTTTTCTTCCAAACCCCAAGAATTTTATAAAAGTGGCATTCAGAAGCTTGTGTATCATTGACGAGAAGTAATTAATAATAATAGAACATATATTATTGATTAAATAACATTAAAAGCGTTTGATTTTTTTCTCTTTTTCTGAACCTAAAATTATACATTACTTAAGGGATGACCTGATACTTATAGAGTTCAAATATTATGTTAGGATCAATTGAAATACAGAATAAAAAGATGAAATCAAATAAAAACAACAGCAAGGAACAAATCGAAAAAATAGGAAAGTGCAACAATTATAACAAAATCATATAAGTTATTAAAACAGGCCTAAATGTAGCGAGAGTGTGTCTTTCACAGTTGGGAGCTCATTCATAATAGCTTAACTTTCTTTAATCAAAAGTTCAATATCTAATGATCAGATGAGATGACTTTGAAATTATCAATAAAGATGAGGTGGCAGCTATATTCACTAGGTCTGCGAATTGTGTAATCGGAAGAATGTGATAGTTTTTTTACCAGTTCTAGTTGATACTCCCGTATAATCAGCGTAAAGGTTTGCTAGTGTAAGTGATAAACTTGCGTGTAAGTATTTGTATAAAATGTAATGGATAGCCATTAATCATTAAATATTCTCATTAGGATGTTTTAAGTTTAAAAAACCCAAGAACTGTTTGAAGTGATTAGGGTTTCGAAACAACGAAAACATGTCGTCAGCATAATTTCATATTCGGTAGGATAGATGTCTAATCAAAGCCGCTCATTATAACAAAGGTATTTGTTAGCGAGAAGCGGACGTAAATGTGATCACATATAACTGACCGTTGGCGGCGGGTGGTGATGACTAGATGCCTTCCCTCTAGTATTACACAGCTAAATTACGGACAACTAGCGCAGAGAACCCACAAATAGTTTGTGCGAAATTCAAAACAAACCAACGAAACCCTAGTTTAGTAGTGTAAGACTAGGGAGAAGGCAGATAGTCATTAACATTCATCGCCAACTTTTGGGCTCCTCTTTTACCAACGAATAGAGGGATTGACCCTCACGTTATAATGTCCCCACTGATGAAAGAGCGAGTATATTTGGTGGGACGGAGATTCGAATACGCTATTCTCAAATTGTGAGTCGAGTGCCCTAACCACCTGGCCATGCTGGAGCCCACTTTATCAGGATCAGTAAGGTTAGCGGTTTTATCTGGAAATTAATTTAATAAATTTATCGTTCTGCTTGTGTTCCAGGCAGGTTTCAGTTTTGGTATTAATGTCGTTAATGAGATTAAGTAGGTGCTTGTATGTTATTCAAGATAGAAAATTTTTAGTTTATTCTTTGTTAAGTCATTAAAAGTACATAAGAAAGGAGTAGGAGTAAATTAAGCTGTTATCTAGCTATTTTTGTCTGTCGCTCATTCATTCCAATAAAAGTACAATTTATCTGTAAGTCAAATCAAAATATTATTATGTTTCTACACTGATTTTATGAACCAAAATTAAGGTATTTTTTGTAAGAAATAAATTTACTTGATTCACAGGATATCGTCTAAATTTTAAATTTTATGATATTTTAAACTCTTAACTACAAAGAAAACAAAACTTTTAAGATTCATTATTCTACAAAATCTGTAACTGTGTTTCGTCCGTGAAGTTCAAGTTAAACAGGATATATTTCGATGTGTTTTTAATTGTTTACATAGAGTTACTGTTGCACGTACAGAAAGAGTAAAGAAACTTGCCAAAATAGTTACAAGAAGTCACCAAAGCAACAGGCCAAATGTTGATTAATAAAATTTTCAATGTTACTCATGAAAGAGAAGTTAGGGCTACAGAAAATGCAAAATACGCTGCTAAAGTTTAAATTCATTTTAAAGGTGTTTAGAAGCCAAATATTGGTGTGCATCTTACATTGCCATTCCATCGGTAAAATCTGCAAATGAATACACTGCAGAAGAGATGCAGCGAAAATAACGGAAGATACTTTCAGCCGGAATGGTTCCAAAATTATGTGTAGTTGTGGCATCACTGTGATAAAGGAGCAGTTTTTGTGAAGATTGTGCCAAATACAAACAACTGTATGACACTTTTACATAGAAGAGCGAACAACGTTTTTGCATATAAATTTCTCAACAAGTGGGTTTCTCGTCATCACTGAACTGTATGACACATTACCATTCATCTTTAATGGAAATGTAACTGGTTTTCGCAACTGAAAAAAGAAGGAAAGAAATGTACTGATGACCACATGGAAAGTAAGGGTTATAAATGTGTAAAGAAAAAAGCAAGAATAATCCAGATAGCAATAGAAAGCCAATTCGATGATCATGTAAAAGAACAACAGCACCTAAGAAAACAATCTTGAAGCCCACCTGAAAACGTTTCTTCGGCAACTTATTGTGATATGTGAAGATTCACACATTTTTTAATTCAATAAAGACAAAGCAATCAGTAACCCAGGACTGATTTTTTTAAAAGAGAAAATCAATATATACCTCACGATATTGCTACTGAACAAGAAGAAAAATTAGCTCTGACTTCAAGAAAGATTAGTGGTGTTGCACTAAAAAAATGCAAGTAGATTTTACGCCATACTATGTTAAGGATCAAGTGATGCGTCCAAGACCACAGAGTTTTCTTTCTCTCTTTGTTATTGCAATGATGCATATGAGATTTCTGGATAATTTGTTGGCATAATGCTTTGCAAAGAAGGATTGGCAACTGAAGCCCTATTGAAGTACGTGAAGAACATATTGGTAAGTGCAATTGTTCTAGTAAAAAGATGGTTAGTATAGCTTTTGATGGTGCATCAACAACAACAAAAAAGATTAACAGTTTTATTAAAAGAACAATTCAGTGGGCATGCCCTGTACATTTCTTGCTTTGCTCACTGTAAAAAAAAATGATTTTTTAATATGTAACGTTCACTTGTTCTGTAGTAGCAGGTGTTGAAGATCTCTGTGAAGATGTTTATGCTTTTGCTGGCTTGACCACCAAAAGAGTTTTGGTCGTTCAAGATGTGCAAAAGGAAATTTTAAAAGTTTCTGATAACACTCTAGGTATTTTGAAGTTGAAAATATTTTCGAGGACGAAATGGACCATAAGAGGAGCTGCTGCAGATGTCCTAATCAAGAAAAATCATGAATTTAAAGACACCTTGATACTTCTGTTCAATAATAACACAGTCACTTTAAATTGTCGCCAAATTCAATAGGTATACTCTACAAAATCAAATGCTTTCCTGAAGTGTTCAAGATTGGTGTCATGAATAAGATAGGCTTACTTTTGAAAAATAACTCCAAACAGCTACAAAGCTCATCTTTGGTGGTTAAACAAGCAATCATGAGCATTGGAAAGTTTTACATTCACCTAGAGGAAGTAAGAACAAATGAAGAATACTAAAAAAAACAAAAAAACTGAACATAATGTCTATAAAATCTCAAAAATAATGTTTAAAACTTTATTCAAGAAGAGGTTGAGCCGATTTCAGTGAAGAAAAAGAATGTCAACTCTTCTTTCGTGATAGACTACGTAATACATACGAGGGTACCCATGACAGCCAGTTGCTTAAGCGAGACAGATGAACTGTGACATATGTTTTACGAAACTACTTATGCCATTCACAGTGCCCTCAAAATTAGTTTCGACCAAGAAGATCTTAAAATTCTGAAAGCCATTGAACCATCTCTATTAGATGCAGCTAATAAACAAAATATCACTCCTTAAGATTATGTAAAACATTTGGGAGATCTTTCAGATCTAACTGATCGGGCCCAGCATGGCCAGGTGGTTAAGGCGCTCAACTCTTAATCCAAGGGTCGCGGGTGCGAATCCCCGTCACACCAAACATGCTCGCCCTTTTAGCCATGGGACATTATAATGTGACGGTCAATCTCACTATTCGTTGGTTAATGAGTAGTTCAAGAGTTAGTGATGGTTAGTGATAACTTGCTGTCTTCCCTCTAGTATTACACTGCTAAATTATGGATGGGTAACCCAGAAAGCCCTCAAGTAACTTTGCGCAAAATTCAAAACAAACCAAGCGTAATTGATTTGAAAGAGTTAAAAAGTGGGTGTGATGAGCTTCCTGCCCACAATAAAAAAATCTTCAGTTCTAATAAGGATAGTTACAAAGATTTCTTCAACTTGTGATGTTTTAAATGATAGAGAAGGTTCTAAAAAACCTCTCCCAGAAACGCGTAAATTATGGAAGCTCTACATTATTGTACCTCCTGGATCAACAATCGCTAAAAGGAGCTTCAACACTATGAGACAAATAAAATCTTGGTTGCTATCAGTCATAAGCGCCAGCAGTCTTAACAACAGAATGTTTTTCACAGTGCAGAAGCACTCGCTGAAGAAATATGAATCATAAAAGTTACAAAAGTATTGATTGCAGTAAACAAACAACATCGGAAATATTTTGAGAAATTTTGAACTCCAAATAGGAAATACAAAAAATAATCCTAAATATGTATTTGGATGATAACTTTAAAAAACGTCGACAACTTTTAACAACTAAGTAGCTTGTTATAATTATTTGATATCTTTACATTGCATGGATACTGAAACTTATATATTTTTGAGATGTTACATTTGCTTCCGGCTTTTCTAGGAATAAAAATTAATATATACATATATATATTGTTCTTTCCTAATGTTCAACTTTCACATGTATCTGCATTGTACATGCAACTAGGAATTGGCACAGTATCGAAAATAGTTGTACCTCAGGCTTCAGATTGGGCCAGAAACGTAATGTACAAAAGCTGCGACGTGCGTACGATAATTTCTGTGCTTATGTGAGCATATGTGATTGCTTGGGTACGTTAATTTGATACCTGCAAAGTTTCAGGAGCCATGCAACCTGCAGTACGGATTGCTATTCAGCTTTATATCCAAGGTGTGTGTTGTTTTTAATTAGTTAAAGTCTGTTTCTAGCCATCGCCAGAAACCGAATGTTATCATTATCCTCCGCAGTATCTGTAGTGTGACGTAGCCATCGCATAAGTTCATAGTACACGTTAGTTAGCACAAAGCTAGCTTAGTCTAAACAATTTTTCTACATACAGAAATTAAAATGGTATAGCCTGACGTTGAACATACTCTAGATCAGTGATGGCGAATCTAAAGTACGCGAAAACATTTTGCTGGCATGCGGCATGTAGTGCCGCCTCTTGTTTAATATAAATAAAATAAAATAAAATAAAAATAGATATAATGATTTTTATTATTGCAAATGCAGTAACGAATTATTTCTTCAACCCGAAAGCAGTGAGAAATGTTCACAGGAGACATCTCATATCCTCTTAGAGTCAGCTTTGCGGTTGCGGGAACATGCGACATCGAATGACACGTTTTGAATTCCTCGCAGACCCAGTGTACATATCAGTATTTGAATAAAGATAAAAGTAAACTATTGGTATTGGTTTCGTTCTGCTTATATATTTTTTTCTATTGTTTGTAAATGAATACTAGACATTTAGTGATAATAACAGTAAATATGCATTTATTTTTTTTCACAGTGAAAATGTGAATTATATTGTTAAAATTATGTTATTTGGCGTGACCTGCGTATATTTTTGATCATTTAGTTAATTATATATTTTTTATATCCATGACATAAATTTTCACCTGCTGTTATGTTACAGTAAGTTAAATTATCGTATTTAAGTTAATTGGTGAGATATTTTAAAATTGTATTTATCCTTTTCAGCTTGTGCGAATTTCAACTCAACCAGCGAAAAAACAAAAACGTTCAAATGGCAGGAGCAGCAACAAATATTTTCAAGAATTGTTAACTGAAAGATTTTGCGTGATCAAAAACGGCGATAAAGCATTATGTATCTTATGTTCTAAAACAGTGGTGTGCAGGACTTCCTCTGTGAAGCGGTATAATGAAACTGATCGTAAATGGATTTATGGTAAGAATGAGCAATAACAAAAAGAACACATTTCTCGAGAAGTCAGCAGCAACAACATGAAGTCAAATGTTTTGATGAAATTTGTTTTAGGTAGTTCTAACTTAATTGCTTCTGGTTTTGAGATTTCAAAGATTATTGCTTAACACGGAAAATCACTTAGTAATGGGAAGTATGTTAAAGAATCATGGCTAGAATATGCTCCTTTCCTTTTTGACGGCATTCCAGAAAAAGAAAAGATTATTTAGCTCATTGAGGATTTGTCAGTGAGTAGAAACAGAGCAAAAGATAGAATATTAAAGATGGAAAAAACGTAGCAGAACAGCTAACAAAAGGTATTGGTTCATGTAAATTCCTTTCCATTTGTTCTGATGAGAGCACTGGTGTTACATCATCACTAGACTAGCCATTATTGCTCAACTTTGTAGGGGCGATGAAATATGTGAAGAAGTGGTTAACATGGTAACGTTATTTAAACATGCCACAGGGGTTGAAATATGTAAGGCAGTTGTAAATAAATTACCCAGTCAACAGGTTGACCTTTCAAAAGTAGTTTCCGTGACAACTGATGATGCACCCAACATGACTAGTAAAGAAGCAGGTTTTGTAAATCTGTTTGCAAAATATGTTGGACATTCACTGGTAGGCTTTCATTGTATTATATGCGAGGAGGCTTTGTGTGAAAAGGCCAGCGTGAAGGAGCTCGAAAAAGTGATAGAAATTGTAACCAAGGTAGTTAATTTTATTTCTGCGCATACTTTGAAAAAAAGGCAATTTCAGAATTTACTGAAAGAGGCGAATTTGGTGTACACAGGACTACTTAAGTACGAAATATTCGTTGGCTAAGTAGAGGTTCTGTCCTTAAACTATTTGTTGAGTGTTTGAATGAAACTCTTGTTTTTGACAAATGAGAAATTTTCTTGTCAAGAATTATATGATATTGTATGGATTTGTAGATTTTTCCTCACATTTAAATGACTTAAACACCAAATTGCAGGGATCTGGCAATACACTTTATGTTATGTTTGATAGCATAAAAGCTTTTGAAATCAAACTGAAAAATTTTAAACGTAATGTTTGCAATGGCACTTTCAAATATTTACTAAACTTAACAAAATACATGACAGATCTTGAAATTCATGAGAAAATATATACATTCAGAACTTGCAAATGCAATTTTTAAACATAACTTTTGAACAATTTTCTTTAAGATTTAATAAGTTCAGTTTATTCGAAGAAACTACAAAATTCATAAAGTATGCAGACAGTGTAACATTAGACAAATTGAATTTGGGAATTTTGCAGTGGATATACTTGGACAATTTTAAGATGCAATTGATTGATTTACAAAGTAGCTCAATTTAGAGACAAACATATGTCGACTTAAGAGCTAAGCTAGAAAGTATTGAACGAGACCGGTTAGTGACTGAAATAACGCGGAAAACTGCAGAAATGAGCTTCTGAAACTCCGGAATCCTATTCCTGAAACCTATGACTGTCTGAAAAAATGTCGCAATGGTAGTATTAAGAGTATTTTCATCAACATATTTATGCGAGTCATTATTTTCAATGATGAACTTTTTAAAGTTATATTATAGTAATAGACTTGTTGATGAAACTAGTGCTGCAAGCATGACTCTCAAAAATCAAATACAAGCCTGATATAAAATATCTGTCATAGTTGGTGCAGCAGCAAACGTCTCACTAAGAGACTAAAATATGTTCATTTTCCTTTCCTTGTTTTTTTTTTTATGTTACATAATATAAATCAAAGCTTATCATATCACAAAATGTTTTCTGTTAATAATAAAACAAAAAATAAACAAGAAGATTCCTTCTTTTCCTTAAAAAAGTCCATTATTATTATTACTACTAATTCATTAATTTTATTTATTGTGAATTACTATAATTATTAATAACATGTAACTCATAAAGATGTTTCATTTAAAATAATTCAGAATAACAATAAATAATAATCTGTTGCTAAATACTACTAGGGGCATGCGAGAGAATGTTCTAGAAGATTATCCCCAATGTGGGCACATGCTCTTAAGCAATGTAGCTTAGCTAATACTAACAATTATGCCCATGATATCAAGGAAAAGAAGAAAAGCGTGTGGTGAAAAGTTAAGACTTCGACATGTTAAGTATGGGGGTTCAGTACTTTTTTACCACCAAATACGATAAGCTACTAATTTCGACATTTAATGCTTAATTTAAGTGCGAAGTTATGGTAAAGGATATACAGCTTAACATACATGTGTTGCTCCTGGTAATTTATTCTTTTCATTTTCATCCTTTTCTCTTCTGTTGTCAAACTACTGTTGTCAAGATGTGTGGATTACTAATGAAATATATTGGAAATGGATTTAAAAAGACAAGAAGAGTTCTCACATTGCGAACTGTTTGTGTGTGAAGGAGATAAAAATACGAACTGTAGGAAATCCTGTATTGAACAGCTACATAAGAGTGGAAAAATATAGAAATAAAGAAAGCCTGATATACAAGATAGAACCTATAGTTAGGTTTACATAATCGATAGCCAAATTATCAGCAAACAAAATTCCAAAGGATTGTTATCGATATTCAACTTCTTCAGGATCAATCACACCCTTTTCTACTAAAAGCTTTATTTTAAAAACACTCATGTTCTGGTTATTCCTTTAGATCAAGTGAAGATATTTCAATCATTTGGCATAAGCAATTTCCAGACAATGAAATAGCTCAAAGGGTAACTTTAAGAGATAAAATGCATGTATTTAACACATTATAGTTTAGTTCCTCATCTGAAGATTCTTCTGGAAAGACAGCTGAAGAATCAGCCATATGTATTTTTATTTGATCAAAGTCGCAATGAGTAACTGCAACAGAAATAGTTTAATTTCCTTATTCAGTTCTGGGTTTTTAACTCTGTCAAGTCAAGGTACTACAGTAGTGATTTCTTGGGTCGCACTACTACTGTTAATTTGTTAGGCTCACTTGATTACACTCTTGGGAATTTAGGCTTTCAAAATTTTCTGCACTAATCAGTGGGTGGCCAAAATATCTATTGGAGTCTATATGATAGATATGTTACTAGCCTTGCTGAATATCGCAATGTTCATCTCCTCAATACAGGCTCTTGTGGCCTTTATATCTTGCACAATAATTTTAAAACAGGCTTGGATTCGAGTTATTTTCTTTTTTTTATTTTCATACCTTTTTCCATGACACTTCATCAAGTATTAAGAGACGATTTCACCATGATTACACGAAGTGGACTATATCTAAATCCTTTTTACAGACATTGGTGGCTTGAGAATGTTACTGTTGCTCAGGAGATAGATTGCTTATAGCGTTTAAATCTTACATAACTGCAACTCAGTTGAGGAGAATTAAGTCTCCCAAATGCAAAATT
The DNA here is from genome assembly GCF_004210375.1 of Tachypleus tridentatus. Classification (NCBI taxonomy): domain Eukaryota; kingdom Metazoa; phylum Arthropoda; class Merostomata; order Xiphosura; family Limulidae; genus Tachypleus; species Tachypleus tridentatus. The sequence goes on from NC_134834.1 coordinate 41,053,550, forward strand.
ATTTCAAACAGTTAGGCTGGTCTGTCAAGATAACTTACTTCATGCTTAGTTTGCTTGTTTCATTTCTGCTGTGAAGCCCTTATAACACATTTTAATTGTGTATATGAAATAGATAGCATCATGCTTTTATTCTTAGTACGATATCTCGAGAAGCTTATAAGAACACTCTTAGGAAATTTTGTAAGCACTTCATTTTAAAGACGCAAACATAATTATGAAGTTGCATGGTATAGAGATAGATAAAACTTGAATATTCTTGAAGCAAAGAAAAGTGGCACTAGTTTTGTTACAGAAGCTTTGGTGAGAAAAAATGTTTATCAATACAGTGTGTGGTGGTAGTAACTGTACAACTCCAGAACTTAGGTTAAAATGCAAACAGTTTATTCCAGAAATGATCAAACATTTGCTAGATAAAATTCCTATAAAATACAAGCTGGTTTATAACCCGTCTTATCTTGATTCTTGGATAATAAACTCTAAAGTGAAACTGTGCGCAACAAGATTTATGTTTGTACTGCAGTGCTTTCAAGGAGTAAACAGAGTGAACATTGAAGATGCTGATGATATTGTGCAGCAATTTAAGGAATTTGCAAAACTACACAAGTCCAGTGAATACCTTTTTCCAGCTTCAATATAAAGGAGGATAATATGGACACTTTGCCGAATGATTCCATGAAGAATATTGGAAAACTGTGGGAGACAGTTACGATTCTTGTATTCTATCATATGGTCGAGCTCCATCCAGTTTTAGAAGCAAGCGTTTCAAAGGAGATACTGTCTCCTGATCATTTAACAAATCTTAGTGTTGTTAAAGACTACATAAACCCAATTGGACTGAAAAACACCAACATTAAAAATAAACTAATTTCAGCTTGCAATGGAGTGAGACAGAAATATCATAATGCACTGAAGGAGAAATAATAAACAGACAAAGCTAATGAAAAGAAAAAAAGGAGATTATCAGATGACACTGAACGTCTGAAGACAAAAACAGAAGAACGTACAGAATGGGATAGAAGACATGATGAAAGATGCAGAAAAATACTTTGAGAAAACAGAGTCTACGGGAAATGTTACGTTTGTTGCAACTATTAGTTGTTTAGGGAGAGGCTCTAAATGCTGAACAGCTAAATAAACACTTTCACAACTGAAACTTGTAATGATTATAAATGCTATGTGGTATGTATGTTTGTAAAAACACAGATGTATGTACATTTGGAAAACATAATACAAAACCATGTAAACTTTTCAATTTCGCGCAAAGCTACACGAGGGATATCTGCGCTAGCCGTACCTAATTTTGCAGTGAAAGACTAGAGAGAAGGCAACTAGTCATCACCACCCACCGCCCACTCTTGGGCTACTCTTTTACCCACAAATAATGGGATTGATCGTCATATTATAACGCCCCCACAGCTGAAAGGACAAGCATGTTTGGTGCAATGAGGAATCGAACCAGGGTCTCTAAGATTAACGTCGACTACCTTAACTACTTGGTCATGATGGGCCTTACTTTGTAAATTATGAACTTGTTTCTTCACTATTGGGCATTGAAAAAATTGTCTTGATCTTAAATTTCCTTTTTTAAAAAGTGTGGAACCTTGTAACAAAGTCACTTAACAGAAGAAAGTATCAAGAACAAAGTTATGGAAGAGGAAACGGATTTGGAAAAAATAACAGTGCACTGTAATACAATATACTAAAATATAAACCATAGGGCAAGTGATTTTGTGTGTATATTGTTTTGTTGTTGTTTGTTTCTTCTTTAGTGCAAAAAAGCCTATTTGTGATGTGCCCACTATAGGTATCGAAATTCGTATTTTAGTGCCATAAGTCCTCAAACATGCTGTTGTGCCACTGGATGTGTATGTGACTGACAAGAAGTGAAAAAAGTTTGATAGATAAATAATGAATTTTTGCATGAGTGAAATAAGTGAAATAAAGTAAAAGAAACACACTTTAAATCTTTATTCGTGGAGCCAATGATACACTATAAATCTGTTCATGCTTGACATGAACGAACACTGCTGTATAAAAAAAACAAATACCAACCGATACAACAATAGGTTAATTCTTCGCAAACAAAGTGAATGAGATAAACTAAAGGTATGCTCATAATTCGTTTAGATTTTCAACTTCATAAAAGAAAAGTCCAAGTATAAAGAAAACACCCAGAAGTCGAAGGTTTCTGCCGCATATTTACTGAAACACAGTTGATCTGCTTTCTTATAGCCTACCAATATTTTAACTGTGTCAATAAACTATCAAGCTAATGACTCAAAAAAACAGTGCTCGGTTCATATTAGATCAGCTGGCCAACTACACTAGCGGTCAAGGATGAATTCTTTTGAAATGTCATACAGTTCTTCAAGACGAACAACTTAATTCACTAATTAAAAACAACAGAGTTATTTGCAGAATAAAATCAAACAAACACCCTTAACCTCCTTTAATAAAGAAAGTTAGTGACTTACTTAGATGCTTCTGTGTCGATCAGAGAAGCTTTAATTAAATAACAACATAATTTTGCAAAAATTTGCTTATTAACTGAAGGAATGGAATTTTTTTTTTATTTAATTTTTAATTTTTCACTTTTATTAGTATATATATATATATTTATATTAATTCAACACTTCTGAGCGCGTCTACCAATTTACTAATTTTGCGCTCATGAAAGAAACTAATCACTTGCGCGCGCATCTACCGATTTATGTGTTTGCGCACGCATGTGCGAAAATAAGAACTTCTCGCGCATATACAAAAATAAGCAACTGCGCAAAATGTACCAAAATAAGCACATTTGTGCGAATGCACCAAAATAACTAACTGCGAGTACATCTACCAAAAATAGCACATGAGTGACCATGTACCAAAATAACCTGCGTGCGCATGTATCAAAATAAGCACTGCTTGAGCATGTACAAAAATAGACACCTGCGCGCACATGTACCAAAATAAGAACCTGAGCGTTCATCTACCAATCTATGCACATGCGGACAAATGTACAAGAACAAGCACTTGCGCGTGTATCTACCAATTTATGAGGATGCGTGCGCATGTATGAAAATAAGAACTTCGTGTGCATGTACGAAAATATGAACCTGCGCGCACATGTACCAAAATAAACACCTGCACGCGCATATATCAAAATAAGTTCCTACGTACGCATGTACTAAAATAAGCACTTGAGCGCGCATCTACCGAAATAAGTACCTGCGTGCTCATGTATCATGTAACAAAATAAGTACCTGCATGTTCATCTTTCAACTTATGCACATGAGCGTACATGTACGAAAATTTAGAACGTGTGCTGTCATGTACCAAAATGAAAATGAGCACCTGTGCGCTTGTATCCAAATAAGCATCCTCAAACGCATGTAACAAAATAAGCACCTGCGCGCACATCTACCAAAGTAAGAACCTGTTGGCACATGTACGAAAATAAGAACCTTCGCGCGCATGTACCAAAATGAGCAAATGCACACGCATCTACTCAATTAAGCACCTGCGCGCGCATCTACCAAAAAAGCACTTGATCGAGCAATACGAAAATAAGCATCTGCTTGCACATATACCAAAATAAACAAGTGTGCGCGCATGCACCAAAAATGACATCTGAGAGCATATACCAAAAAAAGCACCTGCGCGCGCATATGTCAATTTATGCTCATGCGCGCACATGTAGGAAAATTTAGAACCTGCGCAAACATGTACCAAAATAAGGATAAGTGCGTGCGTGTACCAAAATAAGCACTTACGCGCGCATGTACGAAACTAGGAACCTATGCGCTCATGTACGAAAATAAGCATCTGCTCGCACATATACCAAAATAAGCAAGTGTGCACGCATGTAGCAAAATAATGACATTCGCGCGCATGTACCAAATTAAGCAACTGACTGCGCATTTCCAATTGATCCACATGCACGCACATGTACGAAAATGTCGAACCTGTTCGCGCACGTACCAAAATAAGCACCTGTGCGCGTATCTACCATTTTATGTGCATGCGCGCGCATGTGTGAAAATAATAACTTCGCGCGCATTTACGAAAATAAGCTCCTGCGTGCGCATGTAAAGAAAATAAGCACCTGCACATGTACTGGGGTATCGCGCAGAATAACAATCTGTATCCTGAAGACAATATCAAAGCTTCAATTAAAATAAAGTACAGAACAACGTCTCGATCTTCTTAGGTGATCTTCAATTTAACAAAGAGTCTTTGCACGTCACTGTTGCTATGCGCATATCGTAGGGACGAGAGTGTAAACGGGTACGAGGTTATTTATGTAATAAACGGCTGGTATGGATAGAGAAAGCACAATGTAGAGGAGCAACAAATGTTTCGACATTCTTCGGTCATCGTCAGGTTCACAAAGAAAGAAAGGGTTACTGACCAATAGCTGACCACGTGTTTGAAGGTGGTTGTGTAATTGAGTTTAGGGATGCAGAGGGCGTGCTTAGATGTTGAATTATATTTATCAATACAGGTATAAAGGTGTTCCTTTATTGGTTTATTTTGGGCTTGAATCGTTGTATAAGTAAGACTTCTTTAACTTTGCGTTTCTGTATGTTTGTTTTTTATTTAGTATTTGGGTGTTTTTATAGTTATGTTGTGTTTATTTGATTTGCAGTATTCGAAAACGTGTGAGGGTGACTTTTTGTGTTCTGTGAATCTGGTTTCCATTTTTCTACTTGTTTCTCCAATATAGAAGTCGTGGCAGTTATCACATTGTATTTTATAAATAATGTTGGTGTGGTGTTCGTCAGTGTAGTTTTTACATAGTATAGACCTCAGTTTTGTGCCTGGTTTTGAATAAATTTTGTATTAACTGGAATGTCATATGTTGTTACTAGTTTTTGCCAAATGTTGGTTATTTTCTGCTGATGTCGGGAATATACGGTATGTAGCAGTATATGGTTTCGTGATTTTTTGATTCGTGGGATATATTTACTTTTTGTCTAGATGTGTGCGCATAATGTTTTCTACGGTTTATGGAGGAAACTTGTTGATGTTGATGAAGTATTTCTCTACAAGTGGGTTTACTCGACATCACTGATCATTGATGAAGTATTGTTTTATTTTGTCTAATTCCTCGTTAATTTTATCTGGTGAGCATAGTTTTATGGCTGTCTTTATTTGGTTTCTTAGTATGTTGAGCTTTTGTTTTGTTTCATGTTTCAAGGAATGTACAGTCCAGTACGGGTGATTTTTCGGTGGATTCCTGTTTTAAAATGTGCATCCGTTCTTGTAATTTTGCGGTTAAAAATGATATTTGATTGCTTTCTTCTTATTCACATGTGAAGTTGGTATTGGGATGTTTAGAGTTAACGTGATTGAGAAAATTAAGTATGTGTTCTGTAGATCTGAATCCCGCAATCGTGTCGTCTACATATCTGCATCAGTATAGTGGCGGATGTAATGCTGTGTTAATTGCTTGTGTTTCAACTTGTGTCATAAAAATATTGGCCAGAACTGGTGATACTGGATTGCCCATGCTTAGGCCATTTGTTTGTATATAGTTGTGGTTGTTGAACATGTAATTTGTCTTCATCGTAGTGAATTCTATGAGGGTTGCTTAATGGTTGCTGGGAATGTCTATTGATGGGTTAGGGTATCGGATATAGAGTTCTAAAGCTATTTTGGAAGCTTCAGTGGTTGGGACTTCTGTAAAGATGGATATGACATCGAAACTGGCCATTAAGGCTTTATGATTCAGTTAATTAAGGTTAGATTTGAAATTAAAAGAGTCTTTGATGAATGAGGTGGCTGATGTTACATATTTGAAGAATGCCCATGCTATGTATTTACCAAGATTGTAATTAAACGATTCGTGTGTGGACATTATTAGTCGTAGTGGACAATCTGGTTTACGAGGTTTGAGGATGCCGTATATTTGTGTTGTGAGTGAGTCGGTCTTACGTAGGTAGGAATAAAATGTTTTTGAAATTGTGTTGGCTTTTTTCATTTTTAGTAGTATTTTGTTTAGTTGCATTTCAAGTGTCTTTGTTGGTTTTGTGTGTATTGGTTTAAATTTGTTTGTGTCTGATAGGATGTTCTTCATTTTTTGGATGCATTCATTCGTGTTCATTATGACTATAGCGTTTCCTTTACCTGCTTTTATAATTTTAATGTTTTTGTCTTGTTTTAGGTTTTTGATGGAATTAATATCTCTTTTTGTAAGCTTGTTCGTTAGATTTCTGTTTTGTGAAATTATGTTAATGGTTTTGTGAGAAAATTCTTTGAAAAAATCGTTTAAAATGTTGTTTTTAGGTGTTTTTGGAAAATATACATTTTTAATTTTTCCTGGGAAGTTTGGCTGTTGGATGTCAATAGAATTGTCGAAGTTGTCTTCTTTCTGTCGATTGTTTTCGGTTGTTTTCTTGTTTTCTGTAGAAAGTATCACAAGTCTCCTGGCTAGGTTTCCTAAACATGCTTTAATTTCTAGATTGGAATGTATCTAGGTGATATTGCAAAGTTCAGTTCTTTGTTAAGTAGATGTATCTCGTTTGCGTTTAATTGTCGGTCGGATTTGTTAATTATGAGGTTGGTCAACGGTTGGTCGTGTTTGTGTCTTTTCTGTTGTTTACATCTTAGTTTCTCTAGTTTTTTGTGACAGATCTTTTTGTTCCTGTCGTTCCTAGTGTTGATTTAGTTGATGTTTTGTTGTATAAGTCCGTAAATCTCTGGTTTAATGGAGCATGTCAGTTGATGGTCTAGGTTCGTTATTTGTTTCTGTATGTCATGTAGTTCTTTTTATTTCGTGTTCAACACGGTCTTAAGTAGTTTTTCTGTAAAGTCTGGATAATGTTTGTGCATTGATTAAAATTTTTTGATAGTTTTACCTTTACAAAGTTAGGGGTTAATTGTTCCTTTCTACATTGTTGAATGAAACACCTAAAAGCAACATCTTAAACGATTTTTTAAAATAATTTTCTCACAAAACCATCAACATAATTTCACAAAATAGAAAACCAAAAAACAACCTTACAGAAAGACATAATTCCTCTAAAATAATAAAACAAGACAAAAACATTAACATTCTAAAAGTAGATAAAGGAAACGCTATAGTCATAATGAACACGAATTAATAATCCAAAAAATGAAGAACATCCTATCAGACACAAACAAATTTAAACCAATACATCAATACTACTCAAAGCTTCAATTAAAATAAAGTACAGAACTACGTTTCGATCTTCTTAGTAATAAACCATGGTGTTTGATATTACTTTTGAGTTATTTTACTAATATTTACCCACGGCTTTCTAGGATACTGTCTTTTCTTCAAAGTTTTGGTATTATATAATTTAAAAGTCTCCCTTTCATTAATTAACTGCTGTCACAACATTAAGTTCCCAGTTATTCTGTAAATATATCAAGGGCTTAGAATTATTACTTTATAGTTGCAAAATTGATAACTAATTGTCTCTAGCAGAATACAAAATTTATTGAATAGGAGGAATTAAAGATCTGCTCACTTATTGAACTGGCTGAGAAAGGTGTTGTCATCATCAAAAATACCATTTATTTGTCAACCAAAGCACATGAAAAGAAAGTAACAGAGAAGGAAAATACAGAAAAGTTAGGAGTTATTGTTTCTGAGAGAGATCCCTATAAGAAATGTAATGAGATGCCAACCAACTCAAATGAAAAGAAAGAGACAAGTGAAGAAGTCATAGCAAAATTAAGAAGTATTGTATTTAAGAAGTATAATGAGATGTTCAGAAAAGAAAGATGGAGACAAAATTAAGATAAGAAGTATAATGAGATGTCAACCAACTCAGAAAAGAAAGAGACAAATGAAGAAATCATGACAAAATTAAGAAGTATTGTTTTGGAGGGAAATTAAGATAAGAAGTATAATGAGATGTCAACCAACTCAGAAAAGAAAGAGACAAAATGAAAAATCATGACAAAATTAAGAAGTATTGTTTTGGAAGGAGATTAAGATAAGAAGTATAATGAGATGTCAACCAACTCAGAAAAGAAAGAGACAAATGAAGAAATCATGACAAAATTAAGAAGTATTGTTTTGGAAGGAGATTAAGATAAGAAGTATAATGAGATGTCAACCAACTCAGAAAAGAAAGAGACAAATGAAGAAATCATGACAAAATTAAGAAGTATTGTTTTGGAGGGAGATTAAGATAAGAAGTATAATGAGATGTCAACCAACTCAGAAAAGAAAGAGACAAATGAAGAAATCATGACAAAATTAAGAAGTATTGTTTCTGAGGGAGATACCAATAAGAAATATACAAAGATATCAAAAATTGGTCAAGGGTAAACATGAAATTAATATGTAGCTCAGTAGTTTTTGTTTTCTTTTTTTGCATTTAAACTTAAAAATATGGTAAGCTGGATATGGTAAGTTATCTTGTCACTACATGAATTTTTGGTTTGAGGGTCTGTATATGAGTTAGTTAGAAGTCTGAGCCCAAACTAGAAACACCTAAGATTTTGTGAAATGTTGCAAAAGATTGGTATAGTGAGTTGAAGGTAAATTTGTACTCAGCACTAAAATATTGTAGACAAAACTACATTTTTGGAACATTAAGTAATAAAGAGATGTTATTTTACTTTGCCAGTATCACTTCATCAGTTATTTGGGCACAGTATGGTCAAATGTTAGAGCGCTTGAGTCGTAATTTGAGGGCCGAAGGTTCGTATTCCCATCACACAAAAAATGCTTGTCCTTTCAGCCATAGGGGCATTATAATGTATGGTCAATCCCAATAATCGTTTGTCTAAGACTAGCCCAAGAGTTGACAGTGTGTGGCAATGACTAGCTACCTTTCCTCTAGTCTTACAGTGCTAAATTAGAAATGACTAGCATAGCTAACTCTAGTAGTTTTGTATAAAATTTACAAAAACAAACTATTTCAGTGCTGCTTTTTATATGTAAAAATGATTCTTACTTATGCCACAAATCTACTGCCACTTTTCTGTTAAAAATAGTTCAATCCATGTGTTTCTCATGCAAAAATTATCATGGGAAGACCCTCCACCAATGAGAATGCCACAAATTCTGTAATGCATATGACTCTCTCTGTTCAGTTCTCCCAGACTTATTTCTTTTTTTGGCAGGGTTCATTTTTAGAATTAATATTTTGCTTTAGTATGCTACCTAATTATAACTTAAATAGTTATACTTCTGAAGTACTTTTGTTTATTAATTGTTTCTTTATCATATAGTTTATGACTTTATTTTTAATTTACTATTCAATTTCTATTCTTTTGTTCATATTCACCTTTCAAAAACTTTGTACAGTTTATTATTTACCATGAATTTTGAGGTTAATATCACCACTTTGGGTGTCACACCTTCTGCAACCACTTTCTCATTGATGGCAGGTTGGATGATCCATTGTTGGATTTATCTGTGATAATTTGCTGAGTAATTGGGTGTCATATAAGACAACAACCTACTACTGAACTTCACTCGCTTTCTCAACAACATTCCATGACCCCTGTACTCCTTTGTTGCATGATAGTTCTTCTTCTTAATTAGTCTTATCATCTTCCCTAGAGATTGGAGTTACGGTGAAGATTTTTACTTTTCAATTGGTTGAGGGTGCCAACATGTTTCATCCACCATGAGCTACCAGTCAGTTTGCTTTAAAGTAGCATCCAGCTGACTGTCTTTAGCATTTGAGGAATATTATGCCAATTTAAAGCCACTACCTAATTTTTTGCTGTATTTAACTCTTCCCCCATTTTCACACCTTTTGTCTTACCCTTACTTCATTCTGATGGTATTTGTCTACTATCTATCATCTTTTCAAGGCTATGCATTGAAATCCTGAAGGATTATCGAGGAACAGCCTTTCTCTTATTATCTCTACATTAGCTAATTTGTCACCCTTGTATCTTACCTAACTCACATGGTTCCTTTGTTGTTGAGATCTTCTGGATCTCGATGTTGGCTTCTCCCAGGTTTGTTGCCAACCACTTGTCTCAGAAGATTACATATTGTCCCCTCTCTTTAGTGGTATGAATCGACCATGTACCTGATTCTTTGTAATCACTTGAGGAATACTTTACCATTTTTCTTAATAGATTGTTTGTCACAGTCTAAACCACAACAAGACTGTATTCTGACTTCCTGTCCTAGTCCTTTGTAGTCCCTACTTTTTCCTTTTTCCAGGGGTTTTGTATCTCATCATTTTCTTTGATTAAAATTAGCATGACTTCAACAGTATTGGTGATTACTCTGTGAGTTCTGGTCTAGTGAAAGCTTGATTGGGAGAATTTGTTACTTTTTGGTGATCTATTGTCACAGATCTGTGAGTTATTCAGTTCCTAAAAGTCCACTTTTACTTCAGTTTTACTCCTTTATCACAGCTACATATTTCCTTCTCTCTGTCTCAAGATCTTATTACCAACCAGCAGCTGTCAGAGGTGGTTCGTCTTCTGCCTTAAGAGGCCAGCGAATTGTGGCTCATCATTTTTATTCCAGGCTTTGTGTTTTCTCCAAGAAAACTAAAAAACTGGCAGAGTGTCATAGATTTGTCCCACGTCAATTATTTTCCCAATCTCCCTTGTTTTATCTGGAATTCTTTCTGCCCTTAGGTGTGTTTTTTACAGGTTTATGGATAACCAAGATAGATGAAACAAATGAACCATATCTACTTTGCTGGTTTATTTGGATTTCACATCCCAGCCATGGCATTCTATTTATAGATCCCATTAAAGGGTCCTTTAGATTGATGTATACATGCAAAGACAGCTCGTTTGGGTTGAGAAAATATTTTGCGTAGAAGAGCGAACAACGTTTCGACCTTCTTCAGTCATCATCAGGTTCACAAAGAAAGAAAGAGGTAACTGACTGAAAGCTGACGACATGTTTGGAAGGGGTTGTGTAACTCAGTGTCGGAATGTAGAGGGCGGTGTTAGATGTTTGAATATATGATTTTATTTTATTATATTTAATATAGGTATAAAGGCATTCCTTTATATTGGTTTATTTTGGGTTTAAGTTGTTGTATGAGTAAGGCTTCTTTAATTTTGCATTTGTTTACGTTTGTTTCTTTATTTAGTATTTGAGTGTTTTCTATGGTTATGTTGTGTTTATTTGACTTGCAGTGTTCGAAAACGTGTGAAGGTGACTTTTTATGTTCTTTGAATCTGGTTTCCATTTTTCTACTTGTTTCTCCAATATAGAAGTTGTGGCAGTTATCACATTGTATTTTATAAATAATGTTGGTGTGGTGTTTGTCAGTGTAGTTTTTACATAATGTAGACCTCAGTTTTGTGCCTGGTTTTTTGAATAAATTTTGTATTAACTGGAATGTCATATTTTGTTACTAGTTTTTGCCAAATGTTGGTTATTTGTCTGCTGATGTCGGGAATATATGGTATGCAGCAGTATATGGTTTCGTGATTTTTTTGATTTGTGAGATATATCTACTTTTGTTGGTTGATTTTGCTTTCTGTCTAGGTGTGTGCGTATAATGTTTTCTACGGTTTGTGGAGGAAACTTATTGATGTTGATGAAGTATTGTTTTATTTTGTCTAATCCAACCATTGAAGCCTGCAAGATAGCCTTAGAACTCTATATCCGAGACCCTAACCCAACTATAGCAACCCTCATAGAATTCACCACGATGA